>NW_005200128.1:40351-68043 GCF_000372725.1 Emiliania huxleyi CCMP1516 | reverse complement strand
TGCGTCAGTCACCGCGTACGGCGTCGTGTGCTTGGCCAGCTTGGAGGCGGTGCTGCTCACCACGTCGCCGTCCGGAAGCAGCTTACAGTCGGAGGGCAGCGACGCGGCGCAACCGCCCGCCCCGCCCCCGCCGCCACACCCCTTGTTGCCACTGCCGCACCCGTTTCCGCCGCCGCCGTTTTCGCCGCCGCCGCCGCCGCAGCAGCCGCTGCCGCCGTCGTCGCGGATGCAGAGCGACGCGGCGGCGTCGAGGATGGGCCGGTAACCGGTGCAGCGGCAGAGGTTCCCGTCCAGCTTCTCCGTCAGCTCCTCCGCGCGCCTGCGGCAGCGGCAGAGGGACGTGAGGCCCTGCGGCAGCGGCAGAGGGACGTGAGGCCGGGCTGCACGGTGCCGCCGCTTCCGCCCTCCCGCCTCGTGCCTCTCCCGCTCGGGCAAGAAACCGGCGGGCGCTGGTGCGAGTGGTCTCTTTCGGACGGGGTGCATGCTCGCAGCTCGCCACCCCTCTTCTCCCGGCTGCCACTCTCAACGCATCTCGGGGTCGCGCACATGTCTGGCGACGTGCGGAGCGCGGCGTAGAGAGCCATGACGATGCCGGGCGTGCAGAAGCCGCACTGCGAGCCGTGCAGCGCGGCCAGTCGCTCCTGAATAGGATGTACCTCGCCGCGGCGCGACGAGCCGATCCCCTCCACAGTGGTGACCATGCACCAGTCTGCCGCGCAGACCGGCATGAGGCATGCGTTGACGGCGGAGTGCCGCACCTCCGAGCCGTCGCCGCGCGAGGAGAGGACGACGGTGCACGCGCCGCAGCCGCCCTCGCCGCACCCGAGCTTCGTGCCTGTGTAACCCTCTGAGCGCAGCCACTCGAGCAGCGTCATCTGAGCGTCGGCGGCGGCAATCTCGTGCCGCTTGCCGTTGCAGTAGAGGAGGACTGAGCCGCGGTACTGCTTGAGCGCCGCGGCGCTCAGCGGCGTCTCCTCGTAGGCGAGCGTCGCTCGCGTCATGTTGGCTGCAAAAAAGCAAGGGCCTGAGCCCGCAACAAGGCGACTCGACGCCGGGGTATGAGATCTCGCTAGTTTTGCACGTGAGTCTCCCGACCGACAGAAGTCGGCGGAAGTTTCCGATTTCAATTTTCTTTTTTTGTGGACGACTGTGTGTTTTGTGAGCATCAACACTCTCCCACGGAACATAACAAAAACACCTAGGAATCCTAAGACGAAACGAGGAGACACCGTGCCTGTTGCGCCTGCCTGAGATTTTTAGCAATACCAACCAACTCTAACACTCACACGTCATTTGTGTTTGTCCTGCCTGTGCCTGTGTGATGCACGCCCTATCTCAAACGGGCACCAAACGGGGCGGGGTGCGCGCTGTGTTCGTGCGTCGCCCATCTCTCATGGAGATGCCTGCTCTATTTATTTGTTTATGCTCACAGCAACCCGCCTGGCGCGGAGCCTTCTTCTTTTGCACGACACTGGGCACGGGCCTTACGCTCGTTCTTCTTTGGTGTGCCGGTGATAGTACTAGCACGCGCCAGTTCGCACCTGTGTCGAGCCTGTGTGCTGTGAGAGAGAGTTGTCTTGTTTAAATTCTTCTTTGTTCCACTTCGGATGGGACGGACGAACGACGGGTGTCGGCCTCGCTCGCGCCCCGTTGCCGCAACACATGCTCATGCTCCCGCATCGCAGCCGACGTACGGCTGCTGTCCTACGCGCCGCGTCCCGCTCGATGTATGCGGCGGCGGGCTACTCTGGGATGCCCTTCACCGTGCACCGGGGGACGCTTAAGACGGCCCAGATCACATACGAGGGCTTCTCTGGAGAGGTGCCGTTCACGCTCGTGCTGCCCGAGGCGTACGACCCCGACAAGGAGGGCGGGCATCCGCTGCTGGTTTGCCTCGCTGGACCTGGTATGCCGGATACAATGATCCTGGAGCCGCAGCAGGTTCCCGGCCCGCTGCCGATGCATCCCGCTCCCGCCGCTGCCTACTGCATTGATGCGTCCATGCCCCACCCACCGCCGCCCCGTGTGTGAGTCTTGTGTGCCGCCCGTGCGTGCCTCAATAGGTCTTTGGCTTCATGGACCCGTCCGACCTGAGCAAGAGCCAGGTCAGCGGCATCATGAGCCGTGCAAAGGTGGCCTCGATTGTTGTCGCACGCTCTCTGTCCGCGTCATTGGTGCAAGGAGCCGTCCTGCCACTAGGCTGCCAATTTGCCGCTTGCCTTGCTGTGCGCCACTTGCGCAGGCCACCCTCAGATGGCGGAGTTGTCCAACACTTGCGGGCGGTGGTCGGACTGGACGAACGGGAGCGCAAACTGGGAGACGTTCACCGTCAAAGAGCTGCTGCCGCACGTTCGGGAACACTTCAACGTTGGCTCCGATAACCCAGCAGAAGTTGCCATCACGGGTATCAGCTCGGCCGGCCAGGGTGCGCTGCGCTTCGGGCTCAAGCACCCCGACGTGTTCGGTGTGGTGTGTGGCCTCTCGGCAGCCATCACACCCACCGCAAAGGCGGCCGACCTCTACCTCGAGCACCCGAATGTGCCCCTCTCCTGGGCGAACGAGCTCGTCGTCTTCGCCGATAAGGAGGGCGACACGCACGCACTGCCCGCCCCCATTCCTGCGCGTGGAAAGACCCTGACCTTGCCTCACCTCACCGCAGGACGGGGTGCTCAACGAGGACGACTTCCACGCCAACAACGCCATCTCGATCGCGAGCAACCCGGCGGCGCAGCAGGCTCTCAAGGAGCACGGCACGAAGATCCTAATCGATTGCGGCGGCCGAGATGAGCTCTACCCGTACGCGGGCGCCGAGATGCTCCATCGCGTGCTTGCGGACAGCGGCATTGAGCACGAGTACCGTCTTGGGTTGCACGGTGCCATCACCGACTCCCACGCGAGATGTGGAGTATCTTCGCACGAGCGTGTCGCGTGAATAGGCACCCACATCGGGTCTGACGCGTGGGCGAGAGACATGTACGCGGTCGACTTCGCCATCAAGCACATAACACGCCACCTGCGGGGCTCGGACCCGATGGATGCGGGGCTGAGCGCGCACATGCAGGGCGTGGCAGAGGGCTGCCTCGAGAAGTGGGGGATTGCAAAGCTCTCACACGGGGAGGCCATGGCGCTGGTGGGGAACAAGATGATGAAATAGGAGCTTCTTTGGACGCCCAACGCTTCACACAACTGCGCGGCCGCTCGTGGCTCGAGTTGGGCGCTGGATGGGTAGAACACATCGTACCGAACTTACGAGGATACGACGTGCCGAGGCGCTGCGCAGTAATACTATAGATAGGACGTGCGTGCCCGTCTCGTTTCCTATTCGACGTCTTGCTCATATGTGTTTCCGGGGTTCCGAATACGGGGTGTGGACCGTGAGTTGACCAGGGGTTGTGCGCTGGGCCCTCCTGCTCGGCTCCAGCCAGTAGACAAGTCTTGTCATCAACAGAGTAGATGGATCTGACCTCGGGGCCGATGTGACCAAGCGCTGGTAGCGTGGTTTAACCTCACGCCCATGGTCTCACAGTGTGCCGGCAGTCGCCGAGCAGTGTCGCTCACACAAGCCGCAGCACAAGTGACTGAGGGCCAGTGAGGGCGAGCCCATCGCTGTCACGGCTGTGGCAGCCGCACAGTAGGCTGTGTCAACTGTGCAGAGTGTGTGAGCAGCAGAGGAGCTGCTCTCCAGGCTTCTGTCGCAAAGAGCTGCATGCCACCGAAAGCGCTGTCGAGGTTCGCCGAGCGCGGCGCAGGTTGAGGGACACCGTCACCGACGAGCGCGTTGGACTTTTCACTCCGGGCAAAAAACGCGGCACAGCGGACGGTGCGGGGCGTGCCGCAAACTTAGCGGCGAGGCGCGGGACCGTCTGTGGCGAAGTGGGTCGCGTCCCTCGGTTTCGGTCAACCCAGCGTCCACACCCTTTATCGTTTCCGACGCTCTCGTTTCCTGTTCACCCCCCCCCCCCCCCCGACGTGCGACGAAATCTCTTTGCCCTCACTCTTTTAGTTTTACACATACAACAGAGTTCTCGGAGCCGCAGCCGTAGCACAGCAGCCACATGCCATACAAGCCCCCAACTCTTGCCGCTCTTCTGTGTCGGGTTGTGACGAGGGGTGAGGGGAGACGGATTGTGAAGATCCACGAGGGCGGGCGGACACATGCGTGCGATCCCTATCCAGTACTCTATCCTCGCCTAAGAGTTGACTTTATTTACCCATCATACATAGTGAGATTAGACAGGCAGAGAGTCCAGGGAGGCAGGGAGGGTCACGCTGCAAGCACACACATGCGCGGGCTCCTGCATTCTCTGTATTCGATCAAAACGCGCAGCTCTGGGCCACGTGCGATGAGGATTGGAGTTTAGAGCCCCAGGCCAGCTCGAGGCTCAGTCCCGGTCGGCGTGCACATAATCGACGAATATGAAAGCCGCTGCTTCCCGAAGCAGCTGCGCCTGCGCCCTCTCGAGGCGCCACAGCGCGAGCGCACCGCCCGCGGCGACGACGCCCGCGACGCGCGGCGACGCGGCGCCGCCGAGAGCCGCGGCGAGCACGCCGCCCGCGAGCGCGATGCACGCCTCGCCGAGCCGCTTGCAGAGCTTGGCGGCTGCACGCACGCGATCGAGCTCCGCGGAGCAGACGGCGCAGTGGCGCGTGTGGCTGTCGTACCGGTCGAGCAGCTGGGCCCGCTCGAGGCTGCGGCCGTACCCGCCGCGCTCGCCCGCCTCGCCCGTCTCGCCCGCCTCGCTGCCCGCGGCCGCCGCGACCGCTGGGTCGCTCCCGCGCCGTGCCGAGGAGAGCCAGGTGCGGAAGCGCAGCACGAGCGCGTCTGCCGAGGTGGGCGAGGTGAAGTGTCTAGGAAGTGTCTAGGAAGTGTCTAGGAAGTGTCTAGGAAGCGCAGCACGAGCGCGCCTGCCGAGGTGGGCGTAAAGTAGTCGCGGAAGCTCAGGCCGCGCTCGGCCATCCGCTGGCCCTGGTAGTGCAGGAAGATGCCGTCGCCGTCGAAGATGAGGTGCGACAGCATGTGGTCCGCGACGGTGCCTGGCGCGCCGAAGCTGCGCGGCGGCGGCCCGCCGACCAGGAGGCGCCGAACCGCGCCAACAGCCTTGGAGAGCAGCAGCCGCGCCATCCGCGACGCGGGCACGGCTGGGCGCGCGCCGGCGGCAAAGGCGTTGAAGAGGAAGACGCGCGAGCGGCCTTGGGCTGTGGGGCAGAGGAAGAGCTCCACGTTGGCCGCGGCGCCCGGCCTCGGCCGCCGCTCGTACCGGACGTGTTGCGGCGCGAAGAAGGAGATGTTAACCGACGCGGCGGCGGAGTCGACCATCTGTGGGAAGCACGGGGGCGGGGAGGAGGGGTCTCGGGTCGCAGTGCCGCGCGGGCGTGTCTCGGAAGCGTTCTCGGGCTGTCTCGGAAGGTTCTCGGAAGGTTCGCTCGCCGACGGGAAGGCGGCCGCCATCCCCTTGAGCACCGGGTCGTCCCGCGCGGGCTGCAGGACCGCCGCCGAGAAGCGGGCCGCCCCGGGCGCGGGCGGCGAGGGCGGGAGCGGGCGGAGCTCGAGCGATCCGCCCGCCTCCCGCGCGAGCCCTCCGACGCCGTGGTGGGAGAAGGGCAGGTGGGAGACGTCGAGCAGGTTCTCGCCGAGCAGCTCGTAGCCGTAGGGCAGGTCGCGCTGGAAGCCGGCGGCGGGGGATCGCTCGCAAAGCTGGCGCAGGAGCGGCGAGAGGGGGAGCGGCAGCGCCGCCTCCGCCTCGGCCACGGTGGAGGCGGCGTCGCCCCACACCCAAAGCATGCCCGCCTCCTCGCGCGTCTGAAAGGCGCCGACACGGGCTCGCTCGCCGGCGGCGTGGGGCTGCTGCGCCTGCGGGACGCGTGCGCAGCCGCCGCCGCCGTCAAACGACCAGCCGTGGTAGCTGCACTGCAGGCAGCCGCCCTCGACGCGGCCCTCAGACAGAGGAGCGAACCGGTGGGCGCACGCGTCGGCGAAGCAGCGCCACGCCGCGCCGTCGTGCCACACGACGAGGCTCTGGCCGAGCAGCTGCACCGGGTGAGGACGCGAGCGGTCGAGCCCATGCGTGAGGATCACGGGCCACCACGCCTTGGCGAGCTCGTGCTGAGGTCGGAGCTGTGCCGGTGCGTCGCTGCTGACCTCGGCCGCGCTCGCGTCGGCGGCGAACA
The DNA here is from genome assembly GCF_000372725.1 of Emiliania huxleyi CCMP1516. Taxonomy (NCBI): domain Eukaryota; phylum Haptophyta; order Isochrysidales; family Noelaerhabdaceae; genus Emiliania; species Emiliania huxleyi. Next base: position 61,875 of record NW_005200128.1, on the reverse strand, counting down.
TGCGCACGGTTGGAGGGCCAGCGCCGCTGCGTGAGGTCAGAGTGGCGGGAGGACGAACGCCGGGAGAGCGAAAGGCGCATGCGGCGAGGAATGCGTGCAGCATATACACACGTGTGTAGAACGCGCTGTCCGCGCGCGGCAGCAGGCCCTCGCGCCAGTCGCGCTCGCCGTCGCCCGACTCTCCGCCCGCCAAGCGGGCCGCCTCCGCTGACTCGTCCGGCTATGAAACCGATAAGATACGCCGAGCCTAGCTCCGAGTACAGTGGGTTGCGGGCATTAAGAAAACAGCATTCCGCGGCACGCCGCCGTTTCTAAGCCTTTCCACAGCCCTCATCCACCCCACGCCGTGGTTTCTTAGCTCCGGGCGGGGCACTCAATCAAGCCAGAGCGCCGGCCCGAAGGATTTTTAGGTAAGAAGAGTGAGTGTTAAAGCTCGGTCCGCGAGGGCGATGCCAAGAGTCTGCCGCCGAGTCGGCTCTCTGGATGAGGGGAAGACGCACACACGCCTCCATCCACTGACCACTCCACTCAGAACACCGCAGACTTGAAAAGTGACAAGTGCGCTGCCGCAGGCCCAGGCGAAGAGAAATTTTGAGCTGCAGCTGGGGCTCCGGACCCGTTCACACTCGTGTCTGGCCTTTTCTCGGGGCCGCGCCTGCGGCGCCCCGTGGTTTCTTAGATTTTTGCGGAAATCGCTTGGTAGGGTTTCTTAATGCGACGTTTTCTTAATGCCCGCAACCCACTGTAGAGGGGGCGTTCTGCTGCTAGGGGAAACCTGGAGCGCGGAGCTAACCCTCGGAGACCCGTGTTTACTTTAAGGCCCTTGCCCTGCGAATGCGCACCCCCCCTAGCTAGGGGTCAGGGCTCTCTAGCCCGTAGCCCGATGCCGATCATCCGGCTCGCTGGGTGCGCTTCTCAGCTCCCCGGCCCTGGATGTGAGGTTAATGACTGCACTCCAAGTGCTCCAAGTGCCGGACGAGGTGCCGCAGGAGGCGGTCCGCAGGGTATGCGGCGCGCTCGGCATGAGGGAGCAGTTCGAGGCGGCGATGGCGGCGGGCGAGCTGCTCGAGATGCTCGAGAGCTTGCCGCGAGGGGCGGTCGAGGCCTCTGTCCGACAGATGCGGGGTTACAACCGCACGGGCGAGTGGCCAGAGCCCATTCTCACCAGCCCTACCCCGCAGCGCGGCCGCTCGCCAAGCCCCGTCGATGAGTGGTCAGATGGTTAGTGCCCGAGAGCGAGGGGTCCGGGGGGGAGCACAAACATAGGACGCCCAGCCTTGCCCTCGTGCCGCCGAGTGCATATCCTATGCGAGAGAGATCCCCTGTGCCCTGTGCCCAGCCCTCTCCGCGCGGCGATGCGCCCTCCCCCCTCGCTTTTGCAAAATCCTGCAAAGGTGGGGACGTGTCTGTCCTCGACCCAGCCCTAGCTTGGGATGTCCGTTGTATTTATTTATACACGTGTGTATGCAAATGTGTGTATCGACAGCAGGGTTCCGGCTCCTACCCAGATAGGGGGTCTGGAACTCGCACCAAAACGCCGTAACCTATCTACCTGTCCCCAGGCCGCGCGCAGCGAAGCGAAAAAAGACGAAAATAGGGGGTACCTACCTATTGCGGGGCCCTCTGGGGCGGTCAAAACCGGACCTACCTACCTATTGCATAGCTAGCCCCAGACCCCCTATCTGGGAGAGAGAGAGATGTTTGTTTTGTTTTGCTATCTGGGTAGGAGCCGGGAGCCGGAACCCAGGCCGCGAGGCGAGAGTGGCAGGATAAAGAAAGAGAGACGCGGACAAATACTGATGACGACCATGAAGTACAGCGATCGCCACCTCGCTGGCCTCTTCGCAACGCCTCCCGACCGCGTCGAACTCATCGGCGCGGGCTCTCTCGGCTACGGGACCGGCCCCAGCTTCGGCTGAGGGCGAACAAGCTGCCGAGCCCAAGTCACTGTGCGCGTCGTGATTTCTTGTTGGTCTTCAAAAATCTCTCTCCCAAATGTGGCTCGGGTTACACCAATCCTCGCTACCCAACGCGGCCAAAGGATACTCGAGTATCCACCTCGAGCACCTCGAGAGAGGAAAAAAGGACAAAAAATGCGCCAGGCGCAAAGAGAATGCTCGTGCTCTCATGCGCCGCTCTTTCCGTCTCTTCTTCTCGCCTTCCAGCTGTCTCGACGTCCGTTCGCCTTCCAGCCGGCAGCGCTGGACACCTCCTTCTCGACAGGCGCACCGCCTTGCGCTTGCCCTTCGCAGCGGCAGTGTCCGCGGCGGCGGCACTGCGACCGTCTCCGGCGGCTGCCATCGACCTCACACTGGATGTGAGTGGTTTGCGCTGGGCAGACATTCGGCAGGGCGTCGGCGGCGTGCCGCGGGACGGCGAGCGAGTCACGGTCGATTACATGATGACGCGAAACATTGGCGTGACTCCGATGGCCGGCGGGAAGATCTACAGCACAAAGGACTCGCAGCAGCCCTTCTCGTGGGTGCTCGGGGACGGGAGCGTCATCGAGGGGCTCGACATGGCCGTCCTTGGCCGCGGCGGCATCCCTCCGATGAAGCCGGGCGGCATCCGCCGAGTGCTCATTCCGCAGCAGCTTGGATACGGCGTCGGGCGAGGCGTCTTCCAGGCGCGGCCTCCTCGCGCCTCCACTGTGGCCGCATCCCGCTCAGCCAGGCTGCGCACACCGGCAGCCGACCCTTGCTTGCGCCGCCCGCAGGACAACACCGCCGCCAGAGTCGGAGTTCGGTCGCTGCTGCCTGTGCCTCCGGTCGGGTTTGAGTGGAGGGACAAGCAGGAAGCGTCGAGCGCTGCCTCTCGGCTGGACTCTCGGCTACAGCTCGGACACCTCTCTCGGACCTTGGCCGTAGGGGGATGTCGTCAACGCATACGCGCGCTTCAAGGCGCGTCAGCACAAACGAGGTGCGCGACCCCTCTCCCGGCTGCACGTCAGCAGACACCACTCGCCGTAGGACCTGTACATGAACGAGATGCGCCTCGACGAGCCGGGCCTGCTGCTGGACGTGATCCTGAGGCCGCAGGATGCGGCGCCGGAGGCTGCAGCGGAGAGCGCAGTCGCGATGGGCGGTGCGGCCCCGCCGAGCAGCCCGAACGATCAAACGTGATCAAGGCGTCATCGGCGGTGGAGACTAGAGGAAGAACGCGTCTCGTTCGTTTCGTTTTGCAATATTCGGGTCGGTGCGGTGTCCTGGCCGCGGGTTGGTAATGCACAACTTTTGTCGTTACCTTTGCAGGGGCGGCCAGGACCCCGGACACTGCCCAGTGCCAGTGGCGTATTTATTACGTAATCGCGTTGGATTTCACTGCTGGCCGCCGCGGAGTCCGGAGACCGGAGACCCGCCGCGGGACCACCCCGGGGCGTGGAAACACGAGGGGCCAGCGTGATTTCGTGCGCAGAGCGCCCCGGCGCTACCCGCAACCCGGACACATCCCTTGATGACATCATGTGACACATGCGCGCGCGCCGGGGAGGCGGCCGAGCGCGCGGCCGGCCGCGGCGCGCCCGCAGCGCCTGCTGTTGACAACTTGGGGAGCAGACGGCTTCTGAAAAGCTGCCCCAAGCAGGCGTTTTGACGGATTCAAAATTCTTCCCTACAAAGGCCAACGGAACCCCGAGAAACCAGTACACAGTACGTTCTTCATACTCAACCGACTATGCTCTATGGAGGTCCCGTCACCAGACGACGCAGGGCAGACGACGGTGAGGCGGAGCAGTCGCGCAGGGCGAGACGAGGGAGGGAGCAGGACGTTGCGGAGATCAGCAGGAGGATGACGAAGAGATTAGGAGCAGCAGGGACCCGAGGGACCATGTGGAAGACGGCTAGTGCTAGTCCCCGATCGGGAGGACGACCCCGGCTAGTCGCCGACCACACCCACAAAGAACCCTGCACAAAGATCGCAAGGGCGGGTACCTGTTCCTTTTTACCCATCTCACAGTAGAGGTGTCCGCTTTTATTTTTTATTTCTTCATCCTTTTCTTGCCAGTAAAAGTAGAGACATATTGCGCGCGCAGGCATATAGGCCTATACGCGGGGGGGCAGTGCGCAGTGGGTGGGCTCTGAGAGTGTTGCTTAGGGTTGGAGCAAGCTCTTGATGAATCGTATCTAGCCCTCCTCAACCCTCAAACTTCCTTCGGCGCGGCGCTCCGCTCCTGGCTCCTCCGGTATCTAATCTTCATCGAGGCGCTGTTGCGCACATCTATTCGATCCACTTTCCACGTTGCGTGTGGTTTTTGAGACGGCGAGAGAGCGCGTGCCGCGCACACAAAAGCGCCTGCGCGCAGGGTCGCGCGCGCGGCCGCGTAGCGGAGCGCACGCGGGGCTCCTTGACCAAATACACTCGCTCTCCTAACGAGAGATGACCCACCAAAGCACCACATGCAGACGAGAGCACCGGTCGCTTCTCTGTGTGCGAGGCGTGAACCGCGCCATTCGCTCTTACCTGGCACAATAGCTGTCTGCGCGCCTCGAGTGGCGACAGTGTGAGATTTGTTGCTTATTCCAACCACAACAAGAATATCTGTTGTTGCCCTGCGCGGGACCGCACATGCGGCACCGCACATGGCGGGACATGGACCGGGACGACCACTCCGAGGCGCGCTGGTTTTGTTCTTTGGGTTTGGGGACGCGGTTTGGCGCGGCTAATTTGTGGCGCTCGCGCGTCGAAGAGCCAGTGCGCGCGTTGAAGAGCCAGTGACGCGCATCGCGATTTGTTCTGCCTCGAGCACTCTGCCCTCCTACAATACTGAACTCCTCGCACCATGTCTTCTGCCACCGAGTCGATGATCCCGGCCGCCGCCGTCGAGGAGATGATCTCCGCGCCCACGAGCCTCGAGAAGCAGCCGGCGCGTCAACACACCCTTACGCACCCCTCCCCTGCGTGCGCGTCACCGACGATCGACGCATCGCACCCAAGCAGCTTCACGCCCCATCACCACTCACTTCCGCAGGCCGCAGAGCCGCCCGCAGCGGACACGTCGATCGCCACCGTCGACCCCACCCCGTCCGCCGGCGAGCCCGCGGCGCCCAAGCAAGAGGCTCGCGCACACCTTCCCTCGCCCGCCGCCCCGCCGAACGCCCGAACTCCGCGCGCCCGAGCGCTCTCCTGCGCGCGACGCATAGCCAGGTTGCCGCCACCCCCACACACAATAACCCGACGCCACCCCGCCGCTCGAGTGCTTGCGCAGGTGTCGAACACCGCCGCCACCACCGCTGACGAGCCGCCGACGCCCTCTGCGGCCCTTGCACGCAATATGGTCGAGATCGCTCTCGATTCGCCCAACTGCAAGCCCGTGACGCCGGCGGAGGAGAAGGAGGAGATGGACACGGCCTCGCCAGCCAACAAGATGAAGGGCGACGCCAAGGCGTCGTCCGAGCAGGCGACCGAGGCGGCTCCAGTGGCGGTGGAGGGGGCCTCGCCCGTGTCGCCGGAAACGCCCGCAATGGAAGAAGCGGCGAAGAACCCGGAGGCTGTCGTGGGCGAGAAGCGCTCCTCCGAGGCTGCGCCGCAGCCAGCCAAGGCCTCCAAATCGCCGGCGAAGTCGCCAGCCGCCGTCACTGAGAACGACGGCAACAGCAACGTCGAGGAGGCCTCCTCGATCGCCTGAGCTCGTGCGAGGCCGTCGCGTGATCGCACAAGCGGGACTGTGGAGGGCTGGCGCAGGGCGAATGGACTCGATGTGAGGCTGGTCTACTGTACATCTACATACAGGGAAGCTTCGCGTGCGCGAGAGTGCGTGTCCAGTTGGGCGAGAGTTTACGGACGGTGACTGTATGTTCCGGCCCCCAAAACAGGAGCGGCCGCACATTGCTGGGTACCCCCCCTGCACTTATAAGCCCGTCCCTGCTGCTGGGGGGGGGGTCCCGAGCCCCCCAGCAGCAGAGCGCACTGGTTTCAGCTCCCGCCTCTTCGCCGCCGCCGCCCCCCTGGCTGGTCCATCGCGAACCCACTATGATTATCGGAAGCTCTCCTCCAGCAGCAGAGATGTGGGTGTCTTCCGACAAATCAAGCAGCCCGACCGCCGCGAAGCGGGATGATAGCGAGAGGTGTACTCCCCGAGGTTGAGCGCTGCACGCGGTACTCGACGGTGTCGCAGCGTCGAGCAACACTCGGTGTCAGAGCGTCGCGCCAAATCAGTAGTCTCATCGCCGAGTGATTGCTGGCCTGTGGCGTATGACCTCGCGCGGATATCACCAACAACGAGCATGCGAAGATAGGGAACCATGTCTGAGATGGACTTGTACCGCCCGCTGTGCTCTCCGCTGTGCCACGCCACAGCTGCGGGAGCCGTATCTTCCCTCCTTGAAGCAGAGGCGCCGCGAGGCACGAGAGGCGTAGAAGAGAGGCTGGCGTGCCCCGCACCGCCCGGCTGGCAGTAGGAGGGCCCGCCGGTGAGACCACTGATTTTGGTGCCGACCATAAATTCTCGCCACTTGGAACGCATGCTTCCTACTTACAGCTGTCGTCTGTACAGAGATGCCAGCACCCCCCACAGGCAGAGCTCTGCTGCTAGGGGGGGGGTCTGACCCCCCAGCAGCAGAGCGCTGCTGCTGGGGGGGGGGGGGGGTCCCCACCCCCCCAGCAACAAAAGTGCAGGGGGGGTACCGAGCAGTGTGCGGCCGCTCCAGTGACTCACTGCGGCGCCCCAAACGGTGAGCAGTGGGCACGCCAGCCTCTTTTACGGCTCTCTGGCGCTGACCACAGCCTCGCCCTCACCGCTGACGGCAGTGTCTGGAGCTGGGGCGATGGAGGGCATGGCAAGCCGACGGCCCCATCGATACGGCTCGGTCGCCCACAATGCAGCCCCTCGATGCATGGCGCCGCGAGGAGCCACTCGCGCTCGATTGCATGCACGCAGGCCAGCGAGCCCGGCTGAGCAGACAGCCACACGTCGCTTCCTGCACGACTCCGCGCTGGCGCTGTGCCTGTGGGTCGGATCGACTGGCTCTTTCAGAGGCGAAAGGGGGGCCTTCCGGTCTCCGGAACCCGTCGTTCGCTTCGGCGTCGACGGTCTCGATCCGAGCGCTGCACCGCGCGCTCGCAAGACGTCTGCGCTTATCGTGGAGCTCTGGAGGGCACGGACGATGGGCGATATCGCAGCGAGCGTCAGGACCTAGAGGTCAGGACTCGGAATAAATAAATAAATAAATACAACGGACACGCCAATAGGACTCGGAATGTGTCCCTCTATGACACGACGGAACCTTCTTTTCTATAGATGGCAGGATTTCAGTGCCCGCCAACCCACCGCTTAGTCGCGGCTTGCCGCTGCAGCAGCAACCCGTCATACGTTTGGAGATGCTCGATTACGGAGCGGACTCGCTCTGCTTCGTGATGATGCGCTGGGGCGGCTGGCCTCCGTGGATCTCAGTCACGATGCGGACGGTGGACTCACCGCCAACTGCCTCTGCCTGCTGCCACCCTCGACTACCCTCGCAGAGCCACGCCCACGAATCGTCAGTACACGCCACCTCCACGCCATCTCCACGACACGCCCTCTCCGCCGCCCGCAGCTCCAGCTCAACCCGACCGTCCGCTTCCTGTTGCTCGGCGACAAGCGGCCGCTGCTGGCGCGCTGGCCGGAAAACTGCGCCTTTCACCGCGCCTCCGTCGCCGACGTCCTCTTGCGCGTGCGCGCGCTGCTCGGCGCCGCGCCGCCCTCGCTCAAGCTCGACGGTGCAGCACCTCGGCCAACACACCAACACACGCACATGCCATACCGCAGGACACCACAGCATAGCACAGCACAGCACAGCACAGCACACCGGCCACCTGTCGCTAGCAGTCGCTGGCAGTGGAGGCGGTCTTCGCACTAGGTTCGAGCTCGAAGATCTCCGACTTCAAGCCGCTGCTCGGCGCCCTCTACCCAGACCTGCTCCGGAGGTGCGCCTTCTGGGGCTACATGCAGGCGCTCTCTCGAGATGTGGCCGAGATAGGAGATGCAGACGAGATGTAGAGCTGGCGGCGGCTCGAGTGATGAGCTGGGCGGCGCGCCTCTCACAGCCCGTGGCGTGCAGGAGGACGAGCGCTCGGGGAGAGCAGATACTTGAAAAGGTGCTGATTAATTCATTAGGAGGACCAGCTGCTCGGGGACGTGCGCTCCTTCTTCGACACCGCGACCTTGGCAGCCCACGACATCTTCTCCCCGCTGCCGCCTCCGATGCTCAACGCCGGCCCTTTCATGCTCTACCGCAACTCGAAGCCCGTCAACAACTTGGCCCACGAGAGCGCCGACCTGCGCCGCGTGGCGAGGAGCGGCACGTACGAGGTCTTCGACGAGTGGTGGGGCAAGCTGCGCGAGCCGATGCCGACCGTCGTCGCGCGCGCGGCAAGAGAAGGCCGTGTCCGCTCCTACGCGCCTCAGCCTCCGGAGACGCGCTGGTGGCTCGCTGATGACTACGTCTACGACCGGCGGGGCCTCGGAGGCGGCGGCTCGGCGCAGCGGCCCTCCGGGTCTGGCCCGTCCGAGGAGGGGTGGTGGATGCGGCAGTACGACTCGCGGCTCGTCTATACGTGGCGCGACGGCGCCCTCTACGCCGGCCGGCCGCCGGACGGCGGGCTGGAGGGCGGCGGCGGGGGCGGGGGCGGGTCGGAGGGAGGGAAGGGCCGGCCCCTGCTGGTGCTCCACCTGCTCGGCACGAAGCGGCGGGAGGCGTTCCGCCGCCTCGAGGCGACCGACCACCTCCTCCGCCTGGCCGCGCACGCGTCAGAGGTGGTCGTCTCGCCGCGCGGGCTCTGGCTCAAGGTCTCCCGCCAGGGCCGGTCTCACTCCTGGTACTCGGGCGCCTTCCCCGGAGTGCACGTCCTCGTCCGCTCGACGGAGCTAGCGCGTGCCATCGCCGCAGCGGCGGAGGCGGCCCCAAACCGCTCCGCCTCCTCCTCCCCTGCTGTTGATGCTGCTGCGGGCATCGCCCCGTGCGTCTACACGGCGAAGTTCGACGACCAAGCCGTCCCGCCAGGCTCTTGCGACGAGTGCTCCCGGATACAGGCCGCCGCCGAGGCCGCCGCTGCGAACGCGACCGCCCGCGCCTGCGGCGGCGACAGGGCGCACCTCGGGGCGCACCTCTCCTTCGAGTGCGAGCCTCGGGGCGGCTCCGTCTCGGCGCGCGGGCTGCCGGCGTGCGCGGCGCGGCTGGCGCTGCGAGGAGGACACGCGAGGCGAGAGTGCCACGCCGCCCTCGCCCGGCTCGCCCGCCGCTCGCTCGCCCTGCGGCTGCCCCGGACAGCGCAGCCGGAGGCGGTGCCGATGCCGAGCCTCACGCCGGCGTGGTCCCTGGCGCACGGTCTCGAGCCCTGCCTGGGCAGAGCGGTCGCCGCGGAGCAGCGGTCTCAGAGCCACGCATCCTCCTAGCTTAAGTGCAGTCTGTGTCTCTCGTCTTCCTCTCCCCTGGCTGTGGAGCCCGCTCTAGCCTCTACGCCCACCACTATACAGGTTGGTCGAGGTTGAGCGCACGGGCCACGGCCGGATGATTCTTCTACGTCAGTACGTTGGTGCGCGATCATTGTGCGCATAGGTAGTACATGTAGAGCTCTACACTGCAGCCGCGGGGTGCTGACAGAGAGCTCTAGTTTGACTTCACGATTCGAGTGGAGGAATCAAAAAGCGTACGGCTCTAGCGCTAGCGGTGAGGATGGCTAGTAAACGACTCCTGGCGGTACTGTGAGCAAAAACTAGGTCGCCTAGACTCAGAGCCAGTCAAGGCAAGGGCAGGAGTTGCGATTTCTGGCGCAGTCAGGCCGCGTGGTGGTCGCCGCCATCGCCGCCGCCTCCATGCCTCTCCACACCGATCGCCGCGGCGCTCGCCTGTGCGACGAGATCAGAGTTTGTGAGCGTGAGGCGGCCTCATTGGTGTGAACGAGCAGCAGCTTAGCACTCGCCTGCGTCCAAGCGAACTTGAGCCGCGAGAAGAGCGTCCTCGCGTCGTACGTGTCTACGACTAGCCCGCCCTCCTCCGCGTCGATGTCGGCAGGCGCAAAGACCCGCACTACGCCCGTGCACAGGCAGCCTGCCAGCAACACGGCCCGCGCATCAGCTCGGCCTCTGGAGGAGGTCTCAGGCAGGGCGGCGCGCAGCACGCACATGGGAAGGCGCCCGCGTCGAAGTGCACGTCTGCAATGCGCCGCAGGTCGAGCGTGTCTTCCGACATGCCACAGCAGCCGTGCCGCTTGTCGAAGCGCCGGCTCGTCAGCGTCCAGTGAGAGGCGACGCAGCAGCACGGCGCACAGCAGCAGCAAGGCCAGCAGCACCGCTCCCAGGTGCTGCCTTCCCAGAGCACGTACTCACTATCCGTGAGCGGCTCACCGTCTCGCCTCTTCAACCGCGCGCCTGCCGGGATAGCTGCCAACGGCTCCCAGAGCCCGTGCGCCCTCGCCGAGTCCGTGAGCGGCTCGCCCGCCACCACGGGTGGTAACAGCGGCTTGTCCAGACTGGAGCGGCCCGGCATGGTCCCAGGGTTCCGGCTCCTATACCCAGATAGGGGGTCTGTGGTCCACGGTTAGACCCTATGCAATAGGTAGGTATTGCAATAGGTCCGGTTTTGACCGCCCCAGAGGGCCCCGCAATAGGTAGGTAGGTAGGTGGTGGTGGTGGTGGTGGGGGGGGGGGGGGGGGGAAATAAAAAAACCCCTTCCCTTGCCCGGGAAACGGGCCCCGCGTTACCCGGAACGGGGCCATGCCAGGCGAGTCGCCTGCGGCTGGGACGCCAGCCGAGACTAACGGGTATTCACAGAGGGCTAACGGGTATTTTTTCGCTTCGCTGCGCGGCCTGGGAATAGGTAGGTAGGTGGGGCACGGAGCCTGGCGATTGGCGCCCGCAATAGGTAGGTAGGTAGGGCGTTTTGGTGCGAGTCGTGGAGAACAGACCCCCTATCTGGGTAGGAGCCGGAACCCAGCAGGTGCACCCAGCCGCGCTGCGCAAAAAACTCAAAGGAGCCGCTGTGGAAATGAGGCTGCCAACTGCACTCCAAGCCTGCTCCAAGCCGCGTGCCGCGGCGTTTTCCTCCCATCCCTCCCTCGGGTTGTGTGTTTGCGCTCTTTTTCTTTCTTTCTGCTGCTCGACCCTGATCCCTGTCCTCCTCCCCATCCCATCCCTCGTTTGGGTTTGTCTGTCATCCCATCCCTCGTTTGGGTTTGTCTGTTTTCTTTCTTTCTTTCTGCTGCTCGTAGCCCGATCCCGCTCATCCGGCCCGCTGGGTGCGCTTCTTACGGCCCTGGGTGTGAGCTGCCGACTGCACTCCTCCAAGTACTCCAAGGAATTTGGTGTGCGACGTTCTCCGCCCATCTGCATCTCTCTTCCCTCCCTTGCCGCCTTTTCAGGCCTTGAGGCCTTGCGCCTTGGAGCGGGCTTGGCTGTCTGTTTTCTTTCGTTTCCTAACCTCTTTCCCTTGGGTTCCGGCTCACGTCGTCGCCCGCTCGGACGGGCTCCCGAGCGCCAGCCCCCTCATCGGCGTGGCGAGCGCGGCCGCGTCCGCCCGCGTCGCCGCCCCGCCCTGCGGCGGCAGCCCGAGCAGTTTGCAGCCCGCCGCGGAGAGCGCGTGCACGAAGGGTGCCGGCCGGTCCGGGTCGTACACGTCCACGGCGCTGCGAGAGGTGCAGCGCCGGCTCGTGCGGCCGTCCCTCACCTGCCGCGTCGCCGCCGCGAGGCCGACGAGCGCCTCGAACGCCTCCGCCGAGTAGCGGCCGCCGAACTGGAAGGCGAGCACGAGCGGCCGCGCCGCCGCCGTCGCCGTCGGCTGGCTCCGCCTCGAGGGCTGAATCTCGTACACGATGACACCGGGACCGCCAACCACCTACCGGCCCAAGCAGACGGGTTGGGGGTGGGCCCGCGCCTCGAGCGGCCTGCAGCTCCACCGGCAAAGCCTCGAGAAAGGCGCCCCCGTGACTGGCGGGCAGCTCCTCGGCGAGCTCCTGCGACCAGAGCCTGCGGAGGCGGACCGTCGCGTCGAGCTCGAGCGGAGGCAGCTCGTCGACCTCGCCGTCGGGGCCCGGCTCGAGGCGGCTGAAGCGGAGGAAGAGCCGCTCGTCGACCTCTTGCCTGCTCGGCGGCCCCACCTCCTCCTCCTCCTCCTCCTCCTCCTCCTCCTCCTCGCCCTCTGCCTCGCCCTCCTCGCCCTCCCCCTCGCCCTCCTCCTCCGACTCGCCCGCCTCTTCCACGAGCGACGCCTCCGCCCTCGCCCTGCAGGGGTGCGACGTCACCCCGCGGCTCGTGGTCGCGCCCTTTGAGAGGGGAGGAGGCAGGCCGCGGTGCAGCCGCAGCCGGCACGAGAAGAGCTTCTCGAGAGCGTCGGTCGCCCCGCCCCCTCTGCTGCGGCTCTGGCTCGACATGATGCCTCGCCGCCACAGCTCGCCGATCGAGAGGAGGACCGAGCGGTACCTGCCTTGCTCGAAGTTCTGCAGCGCGTCGTGCGCGAGGTCGAACGCCCGTGGCTCGTACCGGAAGGCGCCTTGCCACGACGGGAGGCCGTCGGCGCGAGGCGGCAGCGAGAGGGCCGACGCGGAGAGGGCGAGATGCAGCGCGCTCATCGCGTTGGCCAGCCGGGTCTCCAGACGCGACAGTTGTTCGAGCTTGGCCGCCGAGTTGAGCCAGTCGCTCCACGAGTCCTCCTCGGTGAACGTGTCGAGCAGGATGTTGCACGCAACCACGGCGGAGCGCGCAAAGGCCACGGCGGCGACCACGAGCCGGAGCGAGGCCTCCCGCGACGCCAGCGCCTCTGCCACCGAGAGCGGCTCGAGGAGGCAGCTGCACAGGTCCGCGATGCTCCGGAGTTTCTCGGGCGCCCGGCGCAGCCGGTTGACATTATCGACGGCCGACTTGCAGCTTCTGATGCCGCACCACGCGGCACGCGCGGCACCGACGACGGCCGGCGCGGAACTCAGCGCGAACATCCCGCGTTTTTTATTTCCTGCTTTCTAAAAATCCGAGCGATGCCTCTTTGCGCTGCTCGCTCGCGGCTGCGGGAGACATGGCCGCCGATGCGGCTCGCACTCGCTCGGCGGGCCTCCGTCTCACGGCCGCCCGGGCGTGCCAGAGGTCGGCCTGGCCTGCGCTGCTCGCACGCTGCACTGCGCAAAGCTGTGACAACGAGGGGAGGCTCCAGAGCTTGAGCGTTGAGCAGCACAGCTGCAGGTGCTCGTGGACCGCTGTGCGGCGGTGAGAGAGCCTGATTGGGAGCGAGCGCTGACGTTGCGCCAGGGTGCGCAACATGCTCTCTCGCTCTGTGCTGAGGCATGCTGGCTGGCGCCCAGTACAATGCCCTCAATACGTTGCTCCACGCCGTGCTGGCTGGTGCAGTACTACCAGTGCGCTGACTGGCGCGCGGTGTGCGCGTCGCCGCGCGTGGCACGGATGGCTCGAGCGGCGCGGCTGTCGGTCAACCCCGCGGCGCATGGGCGCCGCGGAAGCTGCTCGACAGGCTGCGGGCATCGCTGCGGCAAAGGCGCCCGCCCTATGCTTTGCTTTCGCCCGCGTTTTACGACAACTTTCGGTTTATCATAAGCCGCCGAACTTTACCTCGCTGTTTCTTTATAGGCGTCTCGCAGCTGCGTATTCTCGTATTCTCGTCGAGGAGTTGCATGGGGGCGGTACGTATTCTCGTATCACTAGCTAGGGTCGGGTCCACTAGCTCCGAGTAGAGGGGGCGCTCCGCAGCTAGGGGAAACCCAAAGCGCAGACTAACCCTCGGAGAGTATTCTTTTAGCTCCGAGTAGAGGGTGCGTTCTGCAGTTAAGGGGAAACCCGGTACACGGAGCCAACCCTCGGAGACCCGTGTTATGGCCCTGCGACCGCGCACCCCCCAGGGCTAGGGCTCTCTTGCCAGCAACCCGATATCGATCATCCGGCCCGCTGGGTGCGCTTCTTAGCTCCCCGGGCCCTGGATGTGAGGTTAATGAGATAATGACTGCACTCCAAGTGCTCCAAGTGCAAGTTGTCGAGCCTGTGGCCGTTAGCGATAGGTGAAAGCCACTTGAACCGAAGGCCGCAAGACACGGTGCAGGGAAGAAGGATGTTGACCATCGCGGAGTACATGGATGGTCGAAGGACAGAGAGGAAAGACGTTCGGCTCCCCTGCGAGAGGGACCAGGTGGCCGCCACACAGGCACACTGGAGCCCTCCCGCCCGATAATCGACTGCCTCCCGTCGAGACTTGAGGTCCCATTGGTGCCTCGGCGCTGCCTGGGATCTGGCTCTCACGGCCGCCCCAGAGCTAGCGCCAAAATCGCAAATCAACAGCGAATAGGAAAGCTGCCAAAGCACCCGTATGAAAATCGGCCTCACCAGCATGCGTCGCTGGGTTCCGCGCCTGTAAGTCTGGTGCACTGGCAGGAGCCATACTCGCATAGGGGACGCGTGCTAGCTGACTGTAGCCAGCTTCCCGGCCTCCGGCGTCTACCGGGGGGCCTCCCGGACCATCGAGACCTTGGGAGCTCTCCCGCACCGTTTAAGCGTTTAAGACCGTTTAAGGAATCGGCGGCCCAGCAGCTCTTAAAACCGGCCTAGGCAGGTTTTAAGCCGTTTAAGCCGCAGGCGCCCCAGGGCCCACCCTTTTAAGCCTAGGGGTCCCCTAAGCGCCCTGCAGAGGCCAGCCGCCGGCACAGAAACCCGCGGCGCCTCTGGGTGGGCGCTGCCCGGGGCGAGGCGCAGTAGCGCCCCGCCCGGACTCGCTTCGCCGTTGTTTGTTGGCGAGCAAAGAACGAAGGTCCAATCCCTAGTCACCGTGGGCGTGGCCCACCCAACGGGGTCAAGGAGGCAGCAAAATTCTTAAATTTTCACGCGCGCCAGTCCCGTGCCTAGTGTAACTAAATAAATAGAGCAGTCAACCCCTACCCGACGGGCAGAAAGAAAGAAAGAAAGAAGGGTGAGGAGGACAGGGTCCCCACCTGCACGAGCAGGATTGGAAGGACGATCAGGGGCACAGGTGGGGCTCTCCTGCTCCTGACAAGGGACACGACAGGCTCGCAGCGCGGTGCACGGTCAGACCCGCCCGCGCCTTGTCGTGGAAGAGCCGGGTCGCTTGTTCCACCAGCCTCGGAAACGACTGATGCACCGGCACCGACTACGGCCACTCTACAGGTGGCATCAGGGAGCCAGGAAGGCTCGCTGTGTGAGCACCGTCCTCCCCTCCGCCATGCACGCCATCCACGGCACCCCCAGCGTCGAGCTCTCGCGGCTCGCTGCGCATCTCGGCCTGCAGGGGCGGCTCGTCGCCAAGCTCGAATACCTCTCGCCGGGCTTCTCCAAGAAGGATCGGATCGCGAGGCAGATCATCGAGGAGGCTCGTGCGGACGGCAGCCTCGCGCCGGGCCAGCCGGTCGTCGAGCTGACGAGCGGCAACACCGGCACCGGGCTCGCTATCGTATGCGCGGCGCTCAGCCACCCGTTCGTTGCCGTCATGTCGCGCGGCAATTCTGCCGAGCGCGCGCGGATGATGCGAGCCCTCGGGGCCGAGGTCGTGCTCGTCGATCAGTGCGAGGGGTCACTTCCCGGCCAGGTGTCGGGCGCAGACCTCCGCCGCGTGTCCGAGGTGACGGAGGCGCTGGCGGCGGAGCGTGGCGCCTTCCGAGCAGACCAGTTTGAGCTCGGCGGCAACGCGCGTGCGCACCTGCAGCATACTGGGCCGGAGCTTCTGGCTCAGACCCGCGGCGCGGGCCTCTCCATCGACGCCTTTGTCGACTTTGTCGGCAGCGGCGGCACCTTTGCCGGCGTTGCGACCGCGCTGCGGTGAGACTCCGGCGGGCCACCCAGATGAGTCCCGTGTGCAGCCGAGACGCAGCCGAGGCCCAACATTCTAGGCGCGAGCTGCCCGGCGTGCGCTGCTATGTAGTCGAACCGCAGGGCGCCGCGGTGCTCGCCGGCAATGACGCGCCACACGCCGCCGCGCCGCACAAGATCCAAGGTGGGCCAGTTGAGCCGAACAAGGACCGTCGACGCTGATGACGCAAGACCAGAGGCGAGTAGGTGGAGGCTACGCGATGGCGGCGCTCACGCCGCTCGCCGCCGCCGAGCCGCCTGACGGCTACCTGCAGGCCCGAGGCATCGCCGAGACGTCGCCGAGCTGCCACGTGGACAGCAGTGCCACATCCCTAACAGGTGTCTTCCTCCGAGGCGGCGGAGACGTGCCGCCAACTCGCGCGGTTTGAGGGCGTCTTTGCCGGCTTCTCCGGCGGTGCCAATGTCGCGGCGGCGGTGCAAATACTGCGCGGAGCCCACGCGGGAGGCACGGTGGCGTGCGTCGTCTGCGACAGTGGCCTAAAGTACCTCTCCACCGACTTGTGGGGAGGGAGAGTAGGAGAGATATTTGATGGGAGATAAAGATACAGTGACAGAAGGAGACTAGGAAAAAGAAAACACAGCCGCCGTGGACGCACGTCTCGGCGAACGTTCGGCTATGGTATGCCGGCTGGTTATGTTGAGCGACAGAGACCGCTGCATCACTAGCTGCCGAGTGTTCGAAAGCGCCGGTGCCAGCAACGGACCGAGCCATGGGTCGCTGCTTCTCGCGCTCCCGCCCGAGCTACTGGAGAAGGTGGCCGGAGGGTGTGGCATCGCTCCGGTGGTGCATCTCGCGGCCAGCTGCAGAGAGTTGCATGATCAGCTGGACAGGCTGTTAGCGCCCAAGAGGGAGGCGGCACGGGCGCTGTTGGCTCGGCGCAAGGCGGCGCAGCCGTCGAGGCTGAAACGAGTATTTGCTGCCATTGACCGGTCTTTCTGGAGGGCGTTGATCGGCGATGTGGACTTTCTGGAGGGTGTGAGCTTTGGGTACGACCCCGATGCGGACGAGAGCCTGAATTAGCAAGCTCCCCCATTCAGTGCGATCTCACGTCGAAGGAAGCTGACTTCCACTTAGAAGTCAGGAGATTCCACTCTCAGCGGCCCAGGCTGGCGACGCAGTCGAGCTAGGACGGCACGGGTGCGAGATGGCACGCCGCTCTTGCTGCTTTGCGTGGCATGGCGTTGTCCAGGACGTTCAGACGGCGCTCAAGGCGTGCGCGCGGTGTTGCCAGGGTGTTACACCTCTTTCTTCCGTCCCGCGTCAGCTTCCACAATCGTCCCGCTGTGACGTGTGTGAGCACGGTGCGAGCGGTGAGCGGTGTGTCTCCTCGAGTCTGCATGTTCTCTCTCGCCCTCGGAGATGCTCGGCGGGGCTGTGGCACCGTGTGTGGCCAACCGCGTGTCGCTGCCGGCTTCTTTCTTCTCTCGCTTTGGCTTTCGCGGCGCACACATTGTGTCATCGAGCGCAATCACGGAAGAACGTTCATATACACGATATCTCTACCGACTCCTTACACTTAAGGTCATTCACGGGTGTCCGCGGCCCACTGTGCCCGCTGGTAGGACAGTGATCGCCGCAAACCCTGTGGTCAGCTCCATATGATCTCGGATATTTTTTGTAGGCACCGTAACACCAAAAAACTACTTATGTCTTCGAGTGAAAAGTAATCCGAGCAAGCACGCGGCCGCAGTGAATTAAAAGGGGCGGTTTTCGAGGGGGAATCTGGAGAATCTGGGAATCGGCTCACCACGGACCCCCACCTCCTCGAAAAACTTTTCACTCCAAGACCACCCGACTCCAAGGATACGCTGAAGACGCTGAGGATGGCGCATGTCGCTGCGCTGAAGGGCTCACGCTACAGGGTGCTGGACGAGGACGGGTACGATACACTAGCCCCCGCAGTCGGGGGGGTGTTGCCAGCACTGGTAGATGACCTCTCGGAGAAGAGCCGAAGGGACCTTGGCACCGGGGTCACGAGGAACCTGCAAGTCGTGGCCGAGGCGGCGACGGGAGCGGTGCAGAGGTGGATACAGCTCAATGATGAGGCTACGGCGCGCATAATGAAGAGAGAGGAACACATCGAGTGGCTGAGGAAGCTCTTCGCTGGGTGGAAGGAGGCCCGCCCGGCCTTGAGGGAGTCGCGGAGGAGGAGGGATAACGGAGGCAACGTGCAGACAGGCCAGCAGCCAGCGGGACGAACGAGGACCGCGACGGCAGCTCAAGCGGGAGGGAGCGGAGACAGTGGGCAGCGAGCGAAGTGGGTGAGACTGATGATGCTCCTTCGACTTAGGGAGCGGTTCCGCTGCTGGGCGAGCTTCAGGGTGGTGCTCACGCGAAAAGGAATCGACGCAATGTACAAAGCATACAAGAAGAGGAGAAAGAAGAGGAGAGGCGCCAGTGATGACGAAACAGAAGCTAGTGCAGACGAGGGCAGGTCAGACCCGGGGACGGCGGAGGCGGACCAGACGGCATCGACCGCCGAGGGAACGTTGGGAAGAGGCACGAGGAGGGCGGCGACCTCAACCGACTATGGAGGTCCCGTCGCCAGACGACGCAGGGCAGACGACGGTGAGGCGGAGCAGTCGCGCAGGGCGAGACGAGGGAGGGAGCAGGACGTTGCGGAGATCAGCAGGAGGATGTACGAAGAGATTAGGAGCAGCAGGGACCCGAGGGACCATGTGGAAGACGGCTAGTGCTAGTCCCCCATCGGGAAGACGACCCCGGCTAGTCGCCGACCACACCCACAAAGAACCCTGCACAAAGATCGCAAGGGCGGGGACCTGTTCCTTTTTACCCATCTCCTAGTAGAGGTGTCCGTTTTATTTATTTATTTATTTACTACATACTAGTTTTTTGAGGTGCTCTACAACCTAGGCACAAAAGATATGGCATTGCAGGCCATTTAGGGCCCCTTAGACGATCACTGAGTAGGCCGAAATCCCCACTGGGCCGGGAGCAACCTTAAAGCTCCTGTCGGCGCGCCGACAGGAGAAAATAATTCTGATCATATCGTCCTCAGGCGCACCGCTGTGGAGCCGGCACGGAACTGGCGTGGAGTCTGGAGAGCGCTCCCACAGCCGTCAATGGACTGCCCCTGGCGGCCCGCCGTCCCCTCCGATTCCCAGTGAGTGTGCTATTGGCTTTGAGAGGTGGACGAGGCGACGGGCAGCTGGCGCATGAGTGGCACCGAGACCTTGCGAAACAGATCCAGCAGCCTCTGCGCGAGCGGTGCGGCGCGAGAAGCGACGAGGTTGTTGGTGCAGTCGATGAGCGAGGCACGCAGCGAGCCGCCTGCCGCGTCGCCGCCTGTTCCGCTGGCGGCGCCACCACCGCCGCCGCGCAGCATGAGGGCGAGAGACGGCGGCACGAGCGCAGTCGCCACAACGAGGAGGTGCCAGTGCTGGCCGGCCCACACGCGCAGCGGCGAGATCTCTGTGCGCGAGATGAGCGTCGCCTCCTTTCCGCTCGCCTCCAGGGCGGTGATCAGCTCCTCGGAGGCTGGGCCGTCTGCGTGCGCCATTACGAACACCCGCTTTGCGGCGAGGTCGACGCTGCAATCGACCACGCCAGGGAGCGAGAGGGCAGAGGTGACGGCCGAAGCGCAGCCGCCGCACATCATGCCCGGCACGGAGATGGTGGAGATAGTCGCCGGGCGGCGATCGACGCCGAGAGCACCGAGCATGGCGCTGCGTTGTCGTTATTTTCTCTTTGGAAAGAAAAGGAAGCTCGCGCGTTCAACGCAACAGAAAAGGGGCCCCCGCCGTCAACGCAACAAGGTCAGTGTTCCAAGATCCTGCTCGTGCAGGGTTCCGGCCCCTAGCCAGATAGGGGGTCTGTTCCCACTGGCTGGCCCCCTGTGCAATAGGCTGCGCGAGTTGCGGATACACCCTGGTCCCCCAGGTGTGAACGTCACGTGTGAACAGTCTCAGTAGCCACTGTGGGTCTCCCGTGACAGCCGTAGTGTCTGTGATAGTTGGGGAGCGAGTAGATAGCCGAACGGGGGTTTTTCCCCGACCTCCCCGAGGTCGGCCTGCGACCTCCGAGAGGTCTTGCGCCGCTGCACCCACCGGGTTTTGCGAGCCCGGAAACGCTGAAAAGTAGGCTAGTAAGCGGGTGTTCTGTGTGGCTTGAGTAACAATCAAAGTTCTAATACCGCCCGGAGGTGCTGTCACTCCGTAGAACGAACTAAGTAAACCTCACCGAGGTCGCCACTCAACCTCCCGGAGGTCATGGCAGAGCGTCGGGTGCCATGCGCCCGCTCGCCAGGACCCGGCCCGGGGAGTGGCAGTCGCTCTTCTTGCGACCTGCGTCAAAGGCTGCAGAACACGCTGCATATCGCCGGTTCACGGGCCCAAGGCGGTGGTTCACGCCTCGGGTCCGGCGGCAGCTCACGCCCTGCACAAGGTAAACTCCCAGTTCCGCAGATAGGTAGGCAGGTCCGGTTTTGACCGCCCCAGAGGGCCCCGCAATAGGTAGGTAGGTGGTGGTGGTGTGTGTGTGTGGGGGGGGGGGGGGGTAAAAAAACCGCTTCGCTCGCGCGGGAGACGGCGCGTTTAGCCGCGAACGGGGCCATGCCAGACGTGTCGCCTGCGGCTGGGACGCCAGCCGAAACGGGTGCGGCGCCGCCTATTCACAGAAGGGCTCTTGGCTCAACGGGTATTTTTCGCTTCGCTGCGCGGCCCCGCAATAGGTAGGTAGGTGGGGCACGGAGCCTGGCGGTTGGCGCCCGCATTAAGTAGGTAAGGTAGGGCGTTTTGGCGCGACTCAGTGGGAACAGACCCCCTATCTGGCTAGGTCTAGGCCGCCCACATACCGCGTTGCCGTTGATTGGTGTCCAGTCCGACTCGCGATGGCGATGGCGATGGCGTTCTTTTGCATCCACTCGCATCAAAACGCCTCTGTCTCCCCAGCTCAGTCCCCAGCCTAATCCGCGTGAACTCTCCCATCTCGAGTTGCGACGGCAACTCTGTTCACAGACCTTGTTAAGAAAGAAAGAAAGAAAAAAACCAAACGAGAAACAAATTGAGTAACGGATTTTGGCCCATGCGCGTGCTCTTCCTCTTGCTCGCCGCGCGCTCGGGAGCCGGAGTGGCGGGGTCGGAGCTGCTGCAACGGTGCGAGTGGCCGCGAGGGGTGGTGCTGGGGCTCTCCAGAGAACGAGGCCACGGCGCGGCGCTCGCGGCGGCGGGCGGGGCAGCTCCAATTGTTGGCGAGGCTCAACAGCAGCTTCAAGCAGTGCAGCGCAACGCCAGCTACCTCTCCAGAGCTGCGCGGCGGCTGGCGGGCCTGTGTGAAAATGCCGGGCCGCGTGCTCGGAGCGCGCAGTCGGCCCGCCTGCCAGCGGCCGAGTCAGTCTGGCTGGCGATAAGCGCCAAGGCCTTCCCTGCATTCTGGGCGACGCCCAACTGTGCGCAATGCGATTGCTGCGCCGGTGGGCGGCCTCGATGCGGAGCGCCGCGCGCGGGGCGGGAGGCTTCAGTGGCGCGGTCGTTGGTCAACGCCGCGGCGCGCGCGCACCGCGGGCGCTGCTCAACGATCGAGAAGCATGGGCGGGCGATTTGTCGCTCTCCGGCGCCCAACTTTTGACTATCGATTACCGCCGGTTACTATACCCGGTGGGAGATCGCTTCTGCAGACGGAGGGATTCAACGCGGCGATAACTGCCCGAGACGTCCCTAACCTTTATTTATTTCTGCCCTGCTTCAGGAACCGGGGGCCGGTTTTCCTTAAACCAACCA
>NW_005200128.1:35466-38927 GCF_000372725.1 Emiliania huxleyi CCMP1516 | reverse complement strand
CCGACACCACCAGTTTCGCTGCCGCCCCCCCCCGCCACCGTCTTCTCAGTCGCCACCCCCTCCACCCGTAACCCTCGGAGAGTATTCTTTAACTCCGAGTAGAGGGGGTGCGGTCTGCTGCTAGGGGGGCCCAAGGAAGCGCGAGGGAAAAATTCCGCCGCTGAGGGAACCCGGAGCGCTGCCGTACGCCCTCGGAGACCCGTGTTATGGCCCTGCGACCGCGCACCCCCCCACGGTCGAGGAAAAGGGCAGCGTCCTGCAGTTAAGGGGAAACCCGGTACGCGGGGCTAACCCTCGGAGACGTGTTATGGCCCTGCGACCGCGCACCCCCCCCCTTACTTAGCTCTTAGGGGTCAGGGCTCTCTAGCCCGTAGCCCGATACCGAGCGTCCGGCCAACTGGGTGCGCTTCTCAGCTCCCCGGTCCTGGGCGTGAGGTTACTGACCGCACTCCAAGTGCTCCAAGTGCTCCAAACGAGGGATGGGAGGAGGAAGGTCCCCACCTGGGAGCTGGGTTCCGGCTCCTAGGACATGCGAATACGCAAGGAGATGGCATCAGAGACGCACAAATACACATCCACCTCGGCAGCGGCGGGTCGAAAAAAGAAAACATCGGTGCGCGGCGTCGCCGTCGGACGTGCCCACTGTGCCTCTGTGTTCGTGCGTCGCCCATCTCTCCTGGAGATCACTGCTCTATTTGTTTATGGAGCGCGCTGACGTCATCGTGGCGTCGGCCAACCCGGAGCGCGCATGGAAGGAGCTCTCCGTGAGCAGCCCCGAGGTCGTGGCACGCATCTCGCAGGCGAAGCGCGAGTTCGCCACCTACCAGCGGCGCGACGGCGTCTTTCTCGCGGCCGCGAGGGGCCATCCTGCGGCTGATGGCGTGAGCTAGTGGGCGTGACGGGAGTCGAGTCCAAATACACAAAATACAGATTTACTGGGGTGGACGGAAACCTCGGAACCTCGAGAGAGGCGCGAGCGACGCCGCAAACCGGCTGAAGGCTGCCTTCGCCCAGCTTCAATCAACCGTTAACATCCCTCCCCGAACGCAACCGACAGAGACGGAGAGAGGGGCGCCGCGCGCGCGCCCCTACTCCTACTCCTGCCTCGCCGCAATGGGCTGCGCGACGCTCGCGTTCCAACTCCTCCTCGCCCACATCGCGGGGCTGGGTGGCTCCGCTAGCGGTGGCGGGGCCGAGGCGAAGCGGCCGCCGTCGCGCATCCCGCCGCCGTCGCGCCTGCCCGTGCGGCTCCGGCTGGTGCAGAGCGAAGCCGTGTCGCGCACGAGAGACACCTCCACCTGCGTCTCTCTCGACTGGTGGCCGGCGGAGAAGTGCGACTACGGCTCGTGCCCGTGGACAAACTCGTCGCTCCTCACCGCCGACCTCTCGGACCCGCTGCTCGGCTCGGCGATCGCTGCGCTGGCGCCGCTCCACCTCCGCGTCGGCGGCTCGCTCGCCGACCAGGTCTCCTTTGCTCTCTCGCGGGAGGACGGCTGCCCGCCGTTTGCCGTGGACGTGACCCGCCGGATCGGCTTCACCGGAGGGTGCCTGCGGCTGAGCCGCTGGCTGGAGGTCCTCTCGTTCTGCGAGCGGCTCGGCTGCGGCGTGCTCTTCTCCGTCAACGCTCTGCGCGGCCGCACTCGCGACGAGTGCCAGCCGGCAGCTCTACCCGCAGTCTGCTCACGCGCGAGCCGTCGCCTTCCATGAGCCTCTGCCTGGCCCGCCGTGCAGGTGGACACGCCCTGCCGGCTCCTCAAGAAGGACGCGCGCCCGCCCTGCTGCTCCTCCTACTCCGGCGCGTGGGACAGCTCGAACCTGCTCGCACTGCTGCGCGCCACCGCCGCCGCCGGCAAGCGTCCCTCCGGCCTCGCGCTGGGCGAGACATAGCCGAGATCTCCCGAGATGAGCCGAGATTGGCCGCCGGCCTCGCGTTGGGCGGGCCTCTCGCCCCTCACGCCGCCACCGCTCGATGGCGCACGCCGCGCCGCCGCGCCGCCCAGCAGCTCGCTTTTCCGTTTTAGGCAACGAGCTCGCCGGCGACGCCGGCATCGAGGCGCACCTGTCCGCAGCCGAGTACGCTCGCGACCTGCTCTCGCTGAGGCGGGAGGTGGACGCCCTCTGGCCGACGAAGCCGCCTCTGCTGCTAGCGCCCGACACCGCCTTCGACGCCGAGTGGGCCAAGCTCTTCCTGAGCCAGCTTCGGGCCGCCAGCAAGGAAGGCGGCGGCGGCGGCGGCGGCGGCGGCGGCGACGGCGACGGCGGGCGGCTGCCGCTCGACATCCTCAGCCACCACATCTACCCTCTCGGCGCGGGGGACGGGCGGCAGATGGCAGCCTCGCCTCGGCGGAGAGCGGGAGGCGCGAGCCGCGACTGCTCACCGCCCCGCGCCGCCGCGGCAGGTGGCTCGCTCGCTCGACCCGAAGAAGCTCGACTCGGCGGTCGGGAAGCTCAAGGCAGAGATATAGCCGAGGTATAGCCGAGATAGCGGAGAGACTCGGCGGCCGAGAAGCTCAAGGCGGCGGCCAGGGCGACGGGCGCCCTCCTGCGCTAGCCTTCTCGGAGCCTTCTCGGAACCCTCCTGCAGGCGGCGGCGAGGGTGATTAACGCCTCCTCCTCCGGCCTCGTCGCCCCCGCCGTCTCGGAGAGCGGAGGCGCGTACAACTCTGGCCAGCGCGGTGTCACGGACGGTTTCGTCTCCTCCTTTTGGTTCAACGACTTGCTCGGCGCGCTGGCGAGGCACGGGCACGCCTTCGGCTGCCGGCAGGCGATCCTAGGCGGCCACTACGCGCTGCTCGACCTGCGGCGGCGGCAGCCGGCGCCCGACTTTTACTCGCTGCTGCTCTGGCGGCGGCTCATGTCTCCGAAGTCCCTCCGCGTCGTCAAGCTCAAGCGGGTGCTGCGCGCCGCCAGCGGGCTCGCCGCCGCGCCGCTGCTCAACATCTCCTCCGCCGAGCCGGACGGCGCGGAGGAGGAGGAGTCGGGTGGGAATCACCGCGCGGGAATCACCGCGCCGCTGCTGCGCGCCTACGCGCATTGCGCCCGCTCGAGCCCGGGCCATGCGGCGCATGCGGCGAGCGGAGACGACTCGCCGACGCTCAACGCGTGGGGCGGGGTGGCTGTGCTGCTGCTGAACCTGGCCCCGTCCATCACGCACGGGGTCGGCCTCGCCGGCCTCGCGCGGACCGACGCGCCGCCGCCCCGGCTCGACTTCCTCCTCACGCCGACGCGCGCCGGCCTGCGCGCGCCGCGCGTCGCTCTCAACGGGGGTGAGCTGCGCGCGGCGGCCGACGGCACGCTTGCCCCCCAGCCCCCGAAGTTCTCGTGCTGCTGTGTCGAGGGGCGAGCATGACGCGCTTTGCCAGGAGGCCTGGCTCCTTGGAGCGGGGGGGGCACCCCACCCACCACCCATCTGTCCCCGCCCCCGATCGTGTCCTGAGCCGTTCGGGAACCCAGAACACCCG
>NW_005200128.1:28079-35366 GCF_000372725.1 Emiliania huxleyi CCMP1516 | reverse complement strand
GTTTGTCTTTCCGGACGCCGGCGCGCGCGCTTGCCTCACGCCGGCGTGCGCGGCTCCGGCGAGGCGCGACCGGAGGACACGTCCTCGTCACGTCCCGCACACGCGCCGTAGGCGCAGCAGCTGCGGGAGGCGCGCGCCGCGGCGCGGTCGGGCGGGGAGGGCGCGGTGGACGCCGATCGCAAGGCGACGCGGCGGCGAAGAGGGCGGCGGCGGACGATCGAGGCTGATGCGGCGACGGCGGCGTTTGGGCCAGCGCGAGGGGCGCTGCCGGGCGATGTTGTCGGGAAAACGGCCGAGACTCCTCTCACTTGACTTTGCCTCTCAGTGCTCAGAGTGTTGTCGCGCACTTTGAGGCAGCGCGGTTGAACTTACTAGATCTCGATATTGGCGTTTCTCTCTCCACACTTAAGTGCCCACAGAGGAGACCTCCTGTGGGCACCTAAAAGTGGAGGAGCGCCCCCAAAAGAAATCTAGACCAGCGTAACCAGTCGATGGGTAAAAAGGAACAGGGCGGGGACCTGTTCCTTTTTACCCATCTCACAGTGGAGAGAGGTGTCCGTTTTTATTTATTTTTATTTAGTCGAGGGAGATCCACATCCCAGGGGCAGGGCGAAGGGGCTCGCTGGGAGGCACAATCCGAAGTGCTCTCAGACTTGCTCTCAGTGGGCGACGTGTGGGAGACACGTGCGCGCGGCCGGGTGGCGGGTGCGCTCTCAACCTAAGGTCGGGAAAATAGGGGGGAGAAAGAGAAGTGTCAGTGTGAGTGTGAGGTGGGCGCCTGGGCGTAGGCTGGCGTTTTTGCCTTTGTAAACTGAACAGTTGTTTCACACATCCTCACCGGGCGGCTGCAGCGCGAGGTAGCACGCCCAGCTCACCGGCACGCTGCAAAAGAGCGTGCCGCAAGCCAGCAGTAGCCCTGTCTT
The DNA here is from genome assembly GCF_000372725.1 of Emiliania huxleyi CCMP1516. NCBI lineage: Eukaryota > Haptophyta > Isochrysidales > Noelaerhabdaceae > Emiliania > Emiliania huxleyi. The sequence continues at coordinate 34,443 of NW_005200128.1, read as the reverse complement.
GAGCGGCCCGCCCCTCGGCGCCCCTCCGCCCGAGCGCGTGATGCCGGTCACGGCGCTGGCTGCGGCGACGGGGCCGAAGCCCGCGAGGACGGCCAAATGCGCTGCGAGTCGCGGCGCGGCAGCGTGCGCGCCCGCTGCGACGTCGCTCGCCGCCACCGCCCACGCCAGCACGCACCCGGCGCTCAGCGCGAGGTACGCCGCGAACTCGAGGCTGGGAGGGCGAGTCAGCGTCGCCTGAGGCGGAGGGGAGGTGCGGGTCTCCCGCGCGCACCGGTCGAAGGCACCGGCTGCCCCTTCCCCCCCCGCCCCCGCGTGCTGAGCCAAGCCGCATCCGCATCGGACTGCGGGTCTCGCGGTACGCGGCGGGCGGCGGCCCCGCGCGTGTGCGTGCGCGCGTCGCCTTCGCGTCTGGCCGCGGCTTGCAGCCCTTTTGGTCCGTCGGCTTGAGCGTGTCCACGAAAGAGCCGAACCAGACGTCGAGGAAGCCTACGGGCGGCCGGCACTCGACGCCTCGGCGGCGAGATCGCGCCGCATGCCGGGCCGGCACCGCTCTTCGAGGCCGGCGTTGGTGCCTACAGGAAGGTTCCGAGAAGGTTCCGAGAAGGTGGTCGCCCCTCCTCGCGGGTCCTCGAGGCCGGCGTCGGTGCCGGCGTAGTTGCAGGAGACGTAGCGGTGGTGGAAGTAGTGGTACGCGTCTGCCTGCCAGTGGTCCTCGAAGCCGGAGTGGGACGCGCCCGGCGAGAGCAGGAGGTGCACCCCTACGGGTCGGGGCAGGGGCTAGGGGCCGGAGTGAGGCTGCTGTGAGGTTGCCTCCTACTACTAGAGTGAGGCTACTGGCGCCGATGCCGTACCCGGTGGCGCACCGCTGCTACCGAGCTCTGCTGGCGCTGCTACCAGGCGCGAGGCTGCGCTAGGCGCACGCCGTTCCAGAGCAGCGCGAACGGGGTAGTGAGGAGGAGGAGGGAGGGGAGGGCGCACGCAAAGTAGTAGAGGTGCTCCACCTGTGCGGTGCGAACAACAACAACAACAATAATAATAATAATAATAATAAAGGAGTTGTGTTCAGAGCATCGCGTGAACACAAATGCCACCAGCACGCGTCTTTCCCGAAGTGCTAGTCGGGTCCCAACTCGGCATCTCTTTCTTTCTGCTGCCGGGTGCATGCACAGGCCGGAGAAGGGCTCCACGTCCGTGTTGCGGTGGTGCAGGCTGTGCACCTGACGAGGTGAAGAGACAGTGAGGGGTAGGCGCAGAGTGAAGACAAGCTGCGGCGGTGCAGGCTATCGCACCTGCGCGTACAGGGCGTTGAAGTGCAGCATCCGGTGCGCAAAGAAGAAGTGCACGTCCCGCCAGAGGGGGACGAGGAGGAGCGCGGCGCAAAAGTGCAGCGCGCCGCGCCGCGACGACCAGGCGGTCTCGTCCACGTACGCCAGCCTCCCCGTCGCCCAGAGGTAGGCAAAGACATTCTCAAAGCCCGTCCAGATGACGACGCCAGAGACCGACCAGACGAGGTTGTGCGCAACCCTGCCCGGACGGTACTCGCGCGCCGCGACAAAGGGCCGCTCGGCGAAGCCAAACCAGTGCAGCGTCGCGTGCCACCAGAGCGTGTAACCTAGCCACACGCCCAGCCACAGCGGGAGGCGCGCGGCGAAGAAAGCGGCGCTCAGAGGCGCCGACGCGGCCGGCCCGGTGCGAGACAGGTCGTAGGGCACGCACTCAAACATGCAGACCGCGATGAGCGCCCAGATCGTGTTGGGCGTGTTGATGAGGACGAGCGGCCCAGCGCGGAGCCAAGCCGCAAACGTCGGCCGCGGTATGACAGAGGCGCCAGGCGGGAGGGCGGAGTCGACAAAGGATGGCGATACCCTGTAGAAGCGCCCGTCCGTTGCCCCGGCGAAGCCGCGGATCAGGGTGGAGAGCATAATAGTGGGTGGCGACGTAAGCCGTGCGCTGGGGCTAGGGATCCCTTATAGAGATGTTTATTTAGAGGCGGATCCCTACAGGGCAACCTCGGATGAATGAGTCAGGAGGTGTCACTAACTCGTGTGAAGAGCCCCGATGATGTAGTGAGTGAGTGGTCCCGGGCCCTGCGGGGAACTAAGTCGACGCAAGTTAGTCTGTGAGCTGGACGAGGGCTAGTGGTGCGCCGAGGCGGGTCAAGTGCTCCCGGGAGTCGTGGTCGGAGGCCGGGACACTACGCACACTAACTTAGTGCGCGGAAGTGAGTGCCTCCGGCCGGCCGCGAGGGGAGTGGTCCGGCGGGCCGCTCGTAGTGCCCTTCGCCGGCGGACGGAGGCGAGATCGGCTACTACGCGCACTAAAACTTAGTGCGCGGAAGTGAGTGCCTCCGGCCGGCGAAAGAGTAGAGACATGCACAAGCTCACTTCTCCATCGCCAGCCCGACGCGCTCGTAGACGTAGTTACAGGTTGACCCAAATAATCTCTCTCACACAGTACCGCTGTCACTGTCTCAGGCCCGCTCATGCGTCATGGGAGCCGACGCTTGCAAGTGAGTGTCAGAGTGTAGGAACTCGGTGGGAGCATCCGTCCTCAATCACTTCACACTCGCTCGCAAACGTGAAATCGATTCGCTGTGTCCGGACAGTGGGTGAGTGCCTCCCGCCACCCCGCGCACTAAGGATAGTGCCCTGGTGTGGTGGGCCGCCGGCGAGCGGGCTAGTGGGTGAGTGCCTCCCGCCACCCCGCGCACTAAGTTAGTGCGCGTAGTGAGTGGGCCGCCGGCGAGCGGGCTAGTGGGTGCCTCCCGCCACCCCGCGCACTAAGTTAGTGCGCGTAGTGGGTGGGCCGCCTTCTAGTGGTCGGCGAGGCCGTGGCCAGTGCTCGCCGACCCTCCCCACCACACTAAGTCGTCATCTGTGCTGTGTCCAAGATCTGGTGACGCCTCCTGGATGAGTGGACGTTAGTCCGCGCAATGCAAAAGAAAGAAAGAAAGAAAACAGACAACGCAAAGGAGGGATGGGAGGACGGCACGCCGCCACCACACAGGGATTTTAAGGAGAGGAGTGTGGTGCTAGCCGTCGCCCACCCTCGGGCGTCTACCACTTCCTATCTCTCTTCGCAGTTTCTCACCAATTCTCGCAGCGACCTTCATGCAACCTCTCGTTCTTCTCACTCTCGTCCTCGTTCTCTCCCCTGCTGTTTCATCCTCTGACTCATCGCTCTCCTCGGCCTCGTTCTGAGATGCCGCTGCCGTCTGCCTTGCTCTCGCTGCTTCTCTCGCCGCTCTGCGTAACTCCGCCCTCCTCGCGGCATTGCGAAGCATGGACGGCTTCGGCTGTTTTTCTACTTCGCCGCACAGCTCCGGGCATTATCGGAGACAAGAAAAGAAGTGTGGCGGGTGGCGGGCCTGCCACGCTCCGCGGAACGACGCCGCCTCGCCGCCGCCGCCCTCGCCACCACCGCCACAGCAGCACGAAAATTCCACGATATGGCTGCCACGACGGCCCAAGTGCTGCCAGCGGGGCCAACGCTGCGGCTTTTGCAGTACTCGCCCGCGTGGGGCGCGCCTTCGGTCGATCCGCGGTGCACAAAGGCGCAGGCCTACCTCCGCGTCTGCGGCCGCTCCTACGAGGTTGAGGACGCCTCGGCCGCCGCGCCGGGCTGGTCGCCGCTGCTGCTGCCGGTGCTGCGCGACGGCGCGCGCGCGGTGGAGCCGGACGGGCTGTACGCGCACCTGCGCGAGGGCGGGATCGACGCCGACGCGAAGCTCTCCGCCGAGGAGCGCGCCGAGTCCGCCGCGTGGACGGCTCTCGTCGAGGAGCGGCTCGGGCTGGCGCTGCTGTACGCGTGCTGGGCCGAGGAGGACAACTACGCCGCGGTGCTCAAGCCCGCGTACGCGCAGAGGCTGCCCCTCCCACTCTGCCTCTACCTGCCGTGGACGATGCGCCGGCGCGCCCTCTCGCAGCTGGCGAGGCGTGGCGCGATGGGCGAGAGGGCCGCTGTGCACTGCTCGGCCGCTGTGAACAAGGCGCGTTCACAGCGCGAGGGCGAGTAGGTGAGGGCGTGGCGTACCGGCTGGGCGGCGAGGCGCTCGAGGCGCTGAACACGCGCCTCACCGGCCGCGGCTCCTTCTTCGCCTCCGGCGCATCGGCGGTGGACGCGACGGCGCCCGCGCCTCCCTCGCTCCCTCCTCATTGTCACTTCTGACGCATCCGGCGCCAATGAAGTTGGGGGTGACACTGACACCCCGCCTTCCTCCTCCGCATCGCTTCGCCCACGTCCCCTCCTCGTCCGCCCCCCTCCCTCCTCCGCCGGGCTGGCTCCGCACACTAGCTCCTCGCACGCCTCTTCGCTCCGTGAGACAGGCTTTCTCGTACCTGACCGCCGTGCTGCGCTGCCCGCTGCCTCGCGACACCCTGCGTGCGCACCTCAAGTCGCTGCCTGCCCTCTGCAGCTACGTCGAGGCCTTCTCGACCACCTTCTTCGGCTCCTTTGAGCCCCTCCTCCCCTCGCCGGAGACAGACCCGCGGCTCAGGCCTCCGCCGCTGACCGGCCGCCCCACCGCCTTCCCGTATGCTTTCGGGGCAGACGAGGGCGGCGGCGGCGAGGCGTCCGAGGCGGCGGCGGGCGGCGGCAAGAGCAGCCGCACGCCCAAGCAGCGCCGTTTCAAGGAGCGGTCTCGCAACGCCGTGCTCGGCGCGCTTGGCGGCGCACTGGTGTACGCTGTCGCGACAGACTTGGCGGGCGGCGAAAGGAGGGGCGGCCCCTGCGAGCTGCGTGTCTTCACACCTGCAGCGTGAACAGGTGGGCGGCGAGGAGGAGCTCGACGAGTACGCCGCCGACGAGCAGCAGTGACGACCGACGGGCGGGCTGTGGGGGCCTCCCTGCCACAAGGCGTGAGGCCGGGGTGGCGGGGTTCACCTCTCGTGCTCGTCCTCTGGCGGGACTGGGCTGGATCTACGAGGTCCCATGTTCCATGACTGAGAACGCTCGGCCTCCACACACACTCGCGAGGTTGGCCCTCGACTGTTGGCCAACAGTACAGCTCGAGCGTACAACGTCTGTGGGCACACACAAAAGAGCCTGTGGGTATTACAAAGTAGGATATAGCGATTAGCGTGTGTATAGACAATAGAGCCTGTGATTCACACGGTGTGATCTGAAATGATCAGTTCTGCGTGAGGGGCGGCCGCTCGGCCGAGGCGGTGCCCGGTGCCGAACCTGTCGGACCTTAAGAGCCTGTACCTAATGTACGTGAACAACTACACTCTTCTACCTCACACTCACACTCCAAAAGTCACTCGCGGTCGTCTGCGTCCGCCCCCGCCTCGCTCGGGCTCGCGCGAGGAGGCGCCTCCCCCTCGCCCCCCTCCCACCTCCCCTCGCGCTTGGCCGCCCGCACGTCCTCGAGGAGCTGCCGCAACTCGTCGGCGTCCGCCTAGGGGCGCAGAGCCGTGCCTCTGTGGAGCGCCTGCGTGTGCGAGGCCCTGCTAAGGCCCTCCCCCGCGCGTGCTCCTCCCGCGCCCAGGCCCTCCCCTCGCTAGGCCTCGCTCGGGCGGGCTCGCCTTGTCGAGCTTGCGCTGCGCCTCCATCTCCCTGCGCATCTCGTTCTCGTCCACCTGCTCGCTCGGCGGGGCCGTGAGCGCAGCACTCCGACAGCGCAGCGACGCGTCCACGCACACGCACACCCAGCAGCGACGCGTACCAACGCAGCGACTCGAGTGTGGGTGTGGGGTGGGGCGAGAACTCGAGGCTGGTGGCTGGAGACTGGTGAGAGGGTGAGAGGATGTGGGGAGAGGAGGAGCGTGCGGGAGGGGGTTGCGGCGCCTCGCGCGAGAAGGGCTTGATGGTGGGCACCAGCGCCGACCGGTCCACCTCGAGCTTCACCTGCTCACACGCGCGAGGTGTGAAGAGAGGCCGCCCTCCCTGCCAGCCACCCCGCCGCGCGAAGAGTCGCCATCGAGAAGGAGCTCTCCTCCGCGTGCAGCGTGCCGCCCTCCCCGTTCGGAGACGTCGAGTTCCACGCCGTCACCTTGCCAACCACCCGCAGGCTCGGCGCAGCGCCCTTGCCGCCGCCGCCGCCGTCGGCACCGCCGCCGCCGCCGCCGCCGCCTCCCTCCCCGCCGCCGCCGCCGCCGCCGTCCGTGCCGGGGTCTGTGAGCGCGAGCGAGAAGAGGAGCCCGTCGTACCTCCGCTCCAGCCCCGCCCGCCGGTTTGTGAGGGTCATCCGCAGCCGCCTCCTCCGCGAGCCGTCCTCCACCTGCACCGGCGGAGGAGCGGTGGTGGCGTGGTGAGGCCGGGGAGAGAGTCGCGGCGACGAGAGAAGAGGGAGGCGCCGTCTGCAAGTGACTGGCCCTCCGCCCGTGTCCGAGGACGGCTTCGTTCACAGCGCGGCCATCCCACC
>NW_005200128.1:26123-27979 GCF_000372725.1 Emiliania huxleyi CCMP1516 | reverse complement strand
AGCGGCTGGGGAAGCTCCAAGAATGTTTCGGTCTACTTGCAGGAGAGGTCCAAGCAATTCTGGTGAGAGCATGGCTCTTCGCGTCGAGGGATGCGTCCAAGATCGGATTGGCTTTTTTGAAAGCGCCGTGTCTTGCGGCATATTCCGGGTCATCGATCCACGTGATGTGACAAACTAGCCGCTAGTAATGAATATGGGAATGTCATCTAGTTCAGGCAACCCGAGCGACAACTTCACGCGCTTGGCGTGTGTGTCGTGTGTGCCTGCTGCTCAAGCGGATCATATATCCTATCCCCTCCGTTTTGTGGTAACGCGGATATGAGCATATACACAACACACATACCACGGTCCGTCTGCATCCTCGGCCATCTACCGCCGTGCCGCATCACCCTATGTCGCCGCGCGGCGGCCGCCGACGCGTCGGCGCTCGCCTGCAGCTCGGTGTACGAAGGCGCCGCCTCGGGCTCCTCCCGCGTGCGGTGCAGCGCCGAGAGCACCTTCAGGAGCGAGGCGACGGGCACCGCCGCGGCGATGTGCCGGTGTAGCGTGTGGGAGCCGTTGGCCGGGTTGTACGACGGGCCCGAGATGCCCTTGGACTTGGCGAGGCAGTTCTTCAGATAGTTCGAGAGCGCGGTCTGCCCGACGTCGTGGTCGATGACCTCGAGCTGCACCAGCGTGCGCGTGGTGTGGGCGAGCGGCTCCGCCGCCCGAGCGGCGGCTTGACTGAGCAAGGACGGGACGAGGCCCTTGGCGAGAGCCAAGTTACGCCACTGCGGATCGTCGGTCGGAGGCTGCCATCGCTCGCGCAACTGCGCACAACACGCACACACGGCTCAGGCAGCAAGGCCGAGATAGAGCCGAGATATAGCCGAGATACAGCCGAGATATAGCCGAGGTGTAGCAGCCGCGGCGGCGGCTCAGGGGGCGGTGGGAGAGCAGGGCGGGCGCCTGCTCGTAGCGGCTCGACTGCAGCAGCACGACGTTCATCCACTGGTCGACGAGCGTCGGGACGGCGACCCACGAGCCGTCCGCGCCGCGGCCATGTAGCAGCACGAGCAGCGCCCATGCGTGCACCTCCGCCTCGCTGGGCAACGCCTTGCCCGAGGCGCACAAGATCGAGTTCCTGCGGCGCGCGCGCGGCAAGAGCTCGCCAAGGCGGGGCGAGCGCGGCCACGGCGAGGGCGGGCACGCACCGCTTCGATTCGGGCGCCCCGCGCTGCAGCGCCGCGCGCCGCTCAAGCTCGGCCTGCACGTTATGGAGGATCTACTGGAGCTCCTCGGTCGTGACATCTGCGGCACACACGCGCAAACCTGAGACCCCCACGGGCCCGGCGGCGGCGCGGCGAGCGGGGCGCGCGCAGGGGCACACACGGGCGTCGCAAACGCGCGGGCGCAGCGCGCCTGGAGCACCAGGAAGGGTGCCACCGCCGGCGCCGTGCTCCGCGTGATCACCTGCACGCACAGGCATCGCAGATCGTCAATGTCCCGCTGTGTCCCGAGCTTGGGGCTCGCGCTCCGGCGCCACGGGCTCGACGCGAGGACTCTGGAGAGAATGTCAGAGTGAGAGTGGATGAGGTTGGAGTGGAGGCGGCAATCGCCGTGCGGGCGCGCCGGGGGCTGCAGACTCCTCCAAAGCAGCGGGACGGGGCGCGCGCGCGACCGCGGGCCGGATTTTGCGGGGGAACTCGGGGGGAGGGCGCCCCGGACACGCCCTGCACGCGGCGCGCGCTGGCGCTCACCAGGAGCGGCAGCATTTGCGGTTTTCGACTGTGGTTTTTCTTGGACGCCATCATTCTTTTCCCTTTCAGCGGCCTCACTTGTCGCATTTGCGAGGAAAAGCAGCGCGAGCGCTGCGG
>NW_005200128.1:4812-26023 GCF_000372725.1 Emiliania huxleyi CCMP1516 | reverse complement strand
CAGCTGCGCCCTCGAGGAGCTCCGCCCGCCTGCGGGAGGACGGGACCGCCTTTGCGCTCGGCCCAAACGCGCACAACCGCGCGATGCGAGTGTGCGCGTCATCGCCGGGTACGGTGGAGACGCTCTTCGCCGAGGCTGCCGCGGCCGGCGTGCAGGACGATGCGAGTCTGCAGGTGCTCGCGACCTGCCGGCTCGAGGCGGAGGATTTTGCCGGCGCCGCCGCCGCGCTGTCGGAGCTGTTGGGCCCGCTGCTCGTCCAGCCCGCGCACGGGGCTGCTCGCCGCCGGGTGCCTGCCCGCACCGCCAAGGTCGCCCTCTCCGTGCTCGGCGCCTGCCGCGACGCCAGCGTCTGCGGAGACGAGTGCAGAGGTGCTGGCCGCGTGCAGCCGAGACCCAACCGCCGAGACCCAACCGCCGAGACTGCGCCGCGACGTCAGCAGAGGTGCTTGGCGCGGGTTGCTTCACCGGGTTTCCTTGTGCGTGGCAGGAGCGGCGCGGCAGTGGGCGGCCCTCGGGGAGGGTGGCCAGTGGGCGCCTCCTGCTCCGCCTCCCTCGCCCGAGCGGACCCTCGCCCTCCTCAAGCCGGACTGCGTCGCGAGTGGGGCGGCGGGCGAGGTGGAGGCTCTGATCGCGGAGCACGGGTTCGAGGTCGTGCGGCGGAGGAGGTGGAGGATGGGGGAGGGGGAGGCGGCGGCCTTCCTGCAGGCCTCATGCTCGTCGTAATCTCGGGTCAGCTCGGGTCAGCTCGGGTCATCAGCCGCGATCTCGACGCAGGCCTCGTGGGGCTCATCGTCCGGCGACCGCGCGCGGCGCCTCTGCTCGGAGGCCGCCTCCCTCTCCGCGGGACACTGATGACGAGTCAGAGTGCGATGCTGGCAGGCGCTTCTTCTCGGAGATGGTCTCGTTTTACGCGAGCGGCGAGGTGGTCGCCCTCCTCCTGCAGCGGGCGGGGGCCATAGGCGCGTGGAGGGAGCTGCTCGGGCCCGGCGACCCGGCGGCGGCGAGAGGGTACACGGACAGGCACGGCCGGGTGCGGCGCCCAAAGGCGCCGCGGAGCGTGCGAGCGCGTTGGGGGCGCGACAAGCAGGCGAACGCGGCGCACGGGTCGGATTCGGAGGAGGCGGCGGGGAGGGAGATCCGGTTCGTGTTTGGGGAGGGGTGGGTCGAGGCGGGCGGCGCCGGCGAGGGAGCGAGCGAGCTCGAGCAGCAAGCCGCGCGGTAAGACGGAGAGAGTTTTTTGTTTTGTCGCTTTCGGTTTGGTCGATGATGCACTCCCACCCGTTCCGCGGCCGTCGGACGACCTCCGGTCCTCCGCACAGAGCCACTAGGCCACAGCACCGGCCACCGCGTGGCGGCGGGGCCGGCAGGCTCGGCCCTGGCGGGCTGGCGGCGCGCGGCGGGCGCGGCGGCGGCTCAAGAGCGACGCCGGAGCGCGAGTTGATATAGCCTAAAGAAAGAAGAGAAGCCAAACGAGGGATGGGACGAGGACAGGGTCCCCACCTGCACGAGCAGGATTTTGGAAAGACGCGATCAGGGACACAGGGGAACGGGAGTGGGGAGCGCATCGCGACACACGGAGGGGGGCTGGGCAGGGTTCACCCACACGACAGGGTCCCAGGGATTCCCGTCTCGTATAGGACAAAGTTGCACCCGGCGGCACGGGGGCAGGCTGGCTACGCCCGGCGGGACCCTGAGGGAGGGTGTAGAGGATGTAGAGTGTAGAGCGCTGTAGAGCTGTAGAGATGTAGAGCGCTCTGGAGCGCTGTAGAGCTGTAGAGCTCTACATCCGCCGCGTGACGAGGTGTAGAGCGATATAGAGGCGCTCTACAACGTGAAATCTCTACAACAAACTCTACATCTCCCAGTAAGCTATAAGTACGTACGTACATCAATCATCATAAGCGGCGAAAGAGGCACGGTCGCTCTCCGACATGAGGCGCGTTGCACTTGCCAGTGCTGCCCTGGCCTTCTGTCTGCCCGCCCAATGGGTGGGAGGTGCCTCTGCTGCTGTGGCATGCCTCACGGCTGCGACTGGCCGGCGCCTCGGCGCGTCAGCTCGGCTCGGCGTAGCGATCGTGGCCAGCGCAACTCGCCTGGACTCAACGCTCAGCCAGGAGCTCCCGCACGCGCTGGCGCGATTCATGCGTCATGGCGCATGCAACGCGCAGCAATGCTCGCCTCGCCTCGCGCAAATGCGACCGTCCTCGCAGCCGACAGTCCACCGCCTGCTAAAGAAGCACAACGATTAATGCGGCACCGGCGACGCATGGCAGGCTGGTCATGACGCAGTTATAGGGTGTTGTGTGCCGTCAGAGTGACTGTCTGTGTGTTAGGGATAGTCAGGGCCGTCCATCAGAGCTCCAGTAAGCTCGGAGACACCCCAGTAGTGCGGAGTGCGGCTCGACCCCTTTTTGAGTCACTGCCTTCCCGGCGGTTTGGCTGTAGAGCCTCTACAACAAACTCTACAGCAAAATCGCGCTCTACATCGCTCTACAACGCACCCGCCTCGTCGCGCGGCGGATGTAGTTGTAGAGCTCTACAGCTCTACAGCACTCACTCCAGAGCGCTCTACATCTCTACAGCTCTACAGCGCTCTACACTCTACATCCTCTACACCCTCCCTTTCCTTCGCATAGCGGCCACTCTTCGGATTGCTGGTCGAGCGACCCGGCCGGGGGACGCCCCCGCGCGCCTGACCCAGGCGCGAGAAACGAATCTGCGAGGCGCGGCCGCTTACTCGCGTATGCGGCCCGATGGGGAGGAGCGGGACGGACTACGGGGTTCGGCTTCTTACACAGCCCCCTTCCCCGCAGCGAGTCCCCTCCAACCCACCCGCGCTAGGTCTCGGGCGGCGAAGGGGTCACTCCCGACGACCTCGGGAACTAGCCGGGGCAGTCAGTCGGAGAAGGGGCAACTCCGTGCACTGACGGTCGGCCGCCAGAAAACACGCCTGCGTGGATCGCGTCACACCAATCCTCGCTACCCAACGCGGCCAAAGGATATCCACCTCGAGAACCTCGAGAGGAAGCCGCTATTTCTTCTGCACGTGCCAGTGCGCGCCAGTCCCGTGCCCAGTGTAGTGCGAGGGAGTTTTGTGGTAAGATTCTTCTGCACGAGATCTTCGCCATCGCTCGCCCTCGCTTTCGCCTTTCGCTCGCTTGTTCTCCATTCTCGCCCAAGCGAATGCGCCTGAGGCTCGCCCTCCTCTGCTCCAGCCTCGCGACCGTGCACCCGCTCACGCTGCCGGGAGCGCCGCCGGCCTCGAAGCCGGCCTATGCGCTGCACGACGCGGCGCAGGCAGGTGACGCGAGCGCTGTCAGCCTCCTCCTCCTCTCGGGCCTGCCACCCGAGGAGCGAAACGCAAAGGAGTCGACCGCGCTGCACCTCGCCGCGCTGCACGGGCACGACGGCGTGGCGGAGGTGCTGCTCGACGGCGGTGCCGCGGTGAATGCGAGGAACAGCGACGGCATGACGCCGCTGCACGCAGCCGCACGGGCGGGCCACCTCGAGATCGCCGAGCTGCTGCTCGCCAGAGGCGCGGAGGCGGAGGCGGCGTCCAACTCGGGACTGCGGCCGATTCGGCTGGCGGCGCAGCAGGCCGACGCGACGATGATCGCAGCGCTGCGCGGCGCCGGTGCGGACATGGACGCAGACACGGCGGAGGCTGCCTTCTGGGCGGCGGTCAAGGTGGTCGATTCGATGCCTGAGGACGAGGCGCTGCCGACCGAGGTGCGGCGAGAGGGGAGCCGAGAGGGAGGCGAGGCGCGACGCGCCCGTCCTTCTGCACGCGCCGCCGCCGCCTCGCCCTCAGGTGCCTCGGCTGCTACGCGAGATCTTCGACGCAGACATGCGGCAACTGCTCGCGCGAGACAAGCTGGCGCGCAACCTGACTTGCCTGCAGCCCGCCGAGGAGGGGGGCGTCGACGCCGTCGCCGCCGGCATGAAGTACGTCTTCGACCAGGCGGAGCACGCCAACCTGCCGCTCAAGGAGGGCCGCCGCTGCGAGGAGGGCGCCTGCTGCGAGGCTTGCTCGCGCGTCACCTTCCCCGCCTTCGCCACCGCCGCAGAGACGGACCTCCAGGTCTTCCCAGACCTCGAGGGCTTCAACTTCAACGGCTGCGGCAAGTGCTCGACCGCGACGATCCTCAACTTCGTCCGGCTCGTCGAGCGGATTCGGCGCTCCATCTCGCACGAGTACGGCCTCCCCCTCTCGCGCGTGCTGCCCGTGCAGGCGCGCCGCGCGCGCACGAGCGGGCCCGCGCCGGCCTGGACCCTTTCCCGGGCCCTTGCTGCAGGCGTACGCGCGAAAGTACGAGGCGGGCCTCAAGCAGACGGGAGGGGGAGGCTCGGCGGGCGACTCTGTGACATTTGCTCACGGACGAGGCGAGATGGTGCGACATGCGCTGTAGCGTGCAACGCGATGTGGACAGGTGATCCTGCACACGGACGAGGCGACGCACGCCGTCTACCACTACTCGTGCGTCCTCTACCTCTCCACCCAGGGGCACGACTTCACCGGAGGAGCGGGGCCGGCCGGGCGGGGCGCCCCTCCGGCAGCCTCTCACACTTCCCGCCTCCGGCCCCCCAGGCTCGTTCGTGTGGAACGACCCGCCTGCCGACGGCGGGGACGGGCCGCGCGTGCTCACGCCCTACGCGCCCGTGCGAGGCCCCCTCCCTCCCCCCTCTGGTGAACCGCTCGTGCCGGGGCCGCGCTCTCTTCACGGCGGCGGCGGGTGTGATCAGGCTCCGCGGTCATCTTTTCGAGCGGGTGGGAGAACATGCACCAGGTGGAGCGGCTCGAGTCGGGCACCCGCTTCGCCGTGCCGTGCTTCTTCACCACCGAGGCGGTGCCGGAGGCGTCGCTCGACCACTTTGGCGGAGTCCCTTCCGACGACGAGGAGAGAGGCGGCCGAGGGCCGACGCCTGGCCGGCAGCGTCTCCTCACACCGCGAGCGTGAGCAGGCGATCGCGGACGACCTGCAGCACCTGCTGCTTGACGCGCGGCGCGAGAACCCGATGCAGAGCGCCGGGCGCGTCAAGCAGCTCATGATGAAGTGGCACCACTTGCTGGGAGGCGCCGCGGGCGCCGCCGCGTCATAGCACTGCAGGTGTAGGACCTAGAGATGCTCTCTGCCGCGTCGTCGACCTTCGGACCCCCCGCCCCCTCCTGTAGACTAGAGCTGAGACTGAATAGTCGACACATCCCCGCGCGGATTTTTTGTTCTCAAACCCGCCGTCATCGCTCAAACTTGCGCGTGATAATTTTGACTTCGGAAAAACAATATAGAGCGCACACACTCACACACGCGCGTGCGTAGCCCGCGTAGAGCTCGCCCGCTCGCCTGGATATATTATCTAATCTGTGATCAGTGAGACCTCTCGGTCCTCGCAAGACCTGCGGACCCGGGCTGCGCGGGGGGCGGCTGTATCATGGGCGGCTGCCAGACGACGTCTCGCGGTCTCACGTGCGTCTCCGCGGTCGGGTCATGTCACATCGGACCACCAAGCACCATGGACACATGTGCATGTCCGTAAAAAGTAACTCAGTGTTGCGCGCCACAGAATCCCAGACCCAGTCAGAGTAAGGCGCCCATCCCTGCCCGGCCGGCACACCTCTCACTCCCACTCGAGCGGGCGCGTCATGTTTGCGAGGTTGAGACCCTTGACCTCCGCCGCGGGGTTGCGGCCGTTGTAGAAGACGAGCACGTGCTGGTGGCACATGCCCAGCTTGGCGGAGGAGGCCATCGCTTTGCCGGCCCGCACGGGCAGCGTGTTGAAGGGGAGCAGCATCACGCACGAGTTGTACAGCCGGCAGCCCGCCTTTTGGAAGGCGGAGACGGTGTCGCCCACAAAGTTGCGCATGAAGCCGTCGCCATCGCGGATCTCGCCGACGACGAAGCAGGCGAAGCGGCGAGGCTTGAGGCGGTGCGCGGCGGCGGCGATGATCGCCTCGTAGGCGGCGAGGAAGGTGGCGTAGCTGTGCGCCCTCGACAGGTCGCGGGGGTCGTCCGAGTACTGCTCGAGGTCAAAGTACGGCGGGCACGAAAAGACAAAGTCGGCCTGCCGAGGCGCGCCCGCGGGGCCGTCGCCATCGGCGAGCTCTCGCGCGTCCGCCTCCACCCACTCCGGAGGCCGCCAGCGGTGGCCGCTCGACCCCGCGACCGCGCCGGCGCGCGCCGCCTGCTCGCGGTTCCTCGCGATCTGCTCGCGCCGCAGCTCGAGGCCGACGTACCGCAGGCCGAGCCAGCCGGCGACCACGCCGCGCACAGACCCTCCGGCGAACGGGTCGAGCACAGTCCCTCCGGCGGGGCACCACCTGAAGGGTGGGGGGGGGGCGGGGGGCGAGGCGCGGGGCGTGTCGAGGGACGTGTCCAAGTGGAGGGCGTGCCCGGTGCGGCGGGAGGGGCGGGAGGGGGCGGGCACCAGCGGCAGCAGAGCTCCGAGAGGACGGGGCAGAAGACGGACGTGCCCCTCGCCCCCTCGCCTCCGAGGCCCTTGTAGCCGATGAGGTTGTCGCCGCGGCCCTCCTCGGAGTGCACGTTGTACGTCCCCTCCCAGAAGTGCCTCCGCTCCTTCCAGTACCCCCTCTGGCTGTTGAGCACGGAGAAGGGCGGAGCGCCAAACCTGTGGCCCAGCTCGCCCTGCCCGTCCGGGCGGACGGCGTCCGCCTCGGCCAACGCCCTGGCCTCCTGCGACGGCTTGCGAGAGAAGCCGTGCAGCCGGCCCGCCCCGGCACCCGACCCCGCTGCCGCCACGCCGCCCCCGTGCGACCGCGACGAGCCCCCGCCCGCAGACGGCGCCGCCGCAGCTGCGCCTGACTGGCCCGTGCTGCTGCCGCCCACCGGCGAGCCTGGCGCCGGCGCTCCCGTCGCGTCTCGCGCCGCCGCCCCTGCGTCGGGGTAAAAGCAGTCGATGCGCGCGCGCTTTGCGGCCGGAGCCGCACCAGCGCCGCCCGTCCCCGAGACGGCCGCCGCCGCCGCGACCGGCTTGCTGGCCGCTCGCTCCTCCTCCTCCGCCGCCGCCGCCGCCGCAGCGGCAGCCTCAGCGGCGCACACGCCCCGGGCAGCCTCCACGAACTCGGCGTTCGAGAGAGAGAAGGGCATGACGGAAGCCAGGCCCGGAGCAGTCTCGTCGTCGAGGTCGTCAGATGCGGCAGAGGAGGCTGGAGCTGCACCAGCGGCGGCGGCGGCGGCGGCGGCGAGGCAGTGCATCAGCTCCGGGTCCTCCTGCGTGCACTCCTCCTCGCTCTCTTCCGCCGCCTCCGCCTCGCCGTCCCTCTCTCCACCCGCCTCCGTCTGCTCGCCAGCCGCCTCCATCTCCTCGCCGCCCGCCTCCTCCTCGCCACCGGTGCCGCCTGTGCCGCCGCCCGCCTCGCCACTGGTGCCGCCACTGGTGCCGACATCTCCGGCGCCCACGCCGCCGGCAAGTGCGGGCGAGCCACTGGACGGATGCACAAAACGGAAGATGGCCTCCGCATCGGCTCCAGGTCCACCGAGTCGGATCTCGTCGCCGTCGGTGAGGGTGTGGTCCTGGTTCGGCTTCAGCCGCAGCGAACCCGCGATGAAGACGCCGTTGCGAGACAGATCACGGAGCACCCAGCCGCCGGAGTCCGACTTGCGGAGGCTCGCGTGATCGCGGCTGATGAACTCGCCGTGAACGACTGCTTCCGAGTCGGCATTGCGGCCGATTCGAAACGGCGTGCCGTCGAGGAGCGGCAGCCTCCTCCCAGTTGGCGGAGGCGGAGGCTGAAGCTGCTCGAGGTGCGGCAGACGCATGTCGCTTCCAACGAGTGTTACAACGAGGGAAAACGCAAAAGAATTTTACAACCCTGGGCACGGGACTGGCGCGCACTGGCACTAACACGCAAAAGAATTTTGCCAACGCCATTATCCTAACGGTGTGGGGGCGCGGAGGGCTTGTTGGCGAGCCAAAATGGTGTTTTCCGAGGCGCTGCGCTAGGCTCAGAGCGAGTTCGCGCTGCGCTAGGCCCAGACGGCGAGTTCGCGCTGCGCTAGGCTCACAGATGCGAGTGCGCTGCGATAGAAGAAAAAAACAGGGTCGAAAAGCGGGAGACGAAAAGAATTTTACCACACGACACTGGGCACGGGACTGGCGCGCGAAAAGAATGTTAGCACCCCACTCTTGTCGTGGAATGTTCCCCATTCTTACCGCAGTCGGTTAGGCGGCTCCGGTGGTTAAAATGTTTTAGTGCTAGCACGCGCCAGTCCGCACCTGTGAGCTGTGTCGAGCCTGAAGAAAGAAAGAAAACACAAAACCTAACGAGGAATGGGAGGAGGACAGGGTCCCCACCTGCACGAGCAGGATTTTGGAAGGTCGATCAGGGGCACAGGGGGTTCTCCGATGCTCCTGACAAGGGACACGACAGGCTCGCAGCGCGGTGCTCGGTGGACTCCCAACTCCCACTGACTCTGGCGGTCTCATCTCAATCTATAGCGACCTGCAACCTGCTGCCTCCAGCTTCTCACTGGCAGTCTCTCGCTACCACAGGCACACTGACAGGGGTCGAGTCTGTCTGCTGTGTGAGAGAGGCCCAAATTCTTTTCTCTCGTGCGAGGCGTGAAAAGAAAGAAACAACACCCCTCCCCAAAGAGAGAGAGAATTCTTGATACGAAACCACGACGACACACACCAGTCGACTCGCATCGGTTGCCTCCATGAACGGCGGAGCTATTCTCGCGTCCACACCACACCTGGCTCCAACGTGGACACGCCCATAGCTGGGGACACTACTAGGTCACGCATGGCATCAGAAGTTTTATCTCTGGGCCCCGAAAGGCATCTCTAGCAGCGTCGTTACGCATGCGCCCTCCCCTCCTGGGCGCACACGCCTCACGTCTCGACAGAGCATAAGCCCTTGGTGTGCCACGAGACGAGTTTTTCGCCATCGCCGCGAGCAGCAAGCCGCCCGCCGCAAACAGCCGGAGGCATCGCCGCAGCACTGTCTGCGCTGCGCTCCCGCACCCGTCGACGAAGCTCCCCCCGCGGAAGACCGCGCGTAGCGACGCCTTGTCGTTCGAGATGAGCGCGCTTGAAGCCCGCCCACCTACTGCCCCTGAGAGTTGGTTACCGAGTGGGATCAGCTCCCCCCCTTGGGATCTCTCTCTCTCTCTCTCCCTCCCCAAAGGAGGGATGTGGGAGGACGGCACGCCGTCAAGACAACACACACAGGGATGTCACGGGAAGGAAGGTGTGCGGCTGCCTCACTTACTATCTCTCTTCGATATCTCTCTTCGCAGTCTCTCGCCGATCCCGCCTCATGACAGCACACCATACGCGGAATTCTTTGCCGTTTGCCGGCCACCGCCACTTGGGGGGGGGCCGCCTCCGAAACGTGGCTCCAGACTCCGAGTCCGGCCGCCCACGCGCCAGTCCGCCCCGTCCGCCCTCCGCCAGCCCTCCGTCGACGCGCCATGGCGCGCGGCACACTCCAGAGCGCTCACCGACGCCCTCCCACACCCCCACACAGCCTCCACCCCGGCTCTCCGCCCCCATCGCTGCGGCGCGCGCCGCCCCAGCCGCGCGCCGCTCCAGCGCTGCGCTTGCCTCATCCCTCACTCCCTCCTCTCCCTCCTCCGCCTTCATCCTCTCTTCTCTCTCCTTCCAAGCGCTCTTACCCTCGCACGGACGGCGCCAGCCTGCCCCAGTTCTCAGCTCCCAACAGCGCGGCGCGTCACAGTGTCGCCGTGGCGCCGGCACGTTTTGACTCTCAGTCCCCATAGCCACGCCCCCCCCCCCCCCCCCCCCACCCCCTCTACCTCCCTCTCACATACGCCACACGCGACTGACAGCAAACTCCCTCGGCCACTCCCTCGCTCTTTTGCCACACACAACCGCGTCGCGTGTCAGGCGACCGCACGTGTGACGCGCGCGCCCGGTGAGAGTGAGTCGACGCTGCAGAACGTGAGAGCAGGGGAGCGGTACATGAAGGAGCTGCTCGGTGGCAGCGACCCGCGCAGGCACTTCTGCAGCTACATCGACGAGAAGGAGGCACGCAAACAGCAGCAGTAGCCGACTGGAGTAGTCGACGACGTGCTCTCACGCCCGCCCCCTCATCCCACCTCCTACAGTGTACCACGATGGATGAGAAGTCAGTGACCGACTACATGAGCGACGTCTACGACGTCATCTGCGGGACGATGCAGATCGACAAGACCCGCGACATCTGCCCGAACCAGGTCATTGCGATTGACGCGTACGTGACGCCCATCCCTCAGACCTCCCCTCCCTATCCACTTCTCTCATCCTTTCCTCCCAAAACCTCAGCTTCTTCCGCGACGTGCTGAAGAAGCATTTTAACAAGTGCAACTGCACGGACAAGCTCGTCACGGATATCAAGCCGCGCAGCAACCTCCTCCTCAAGATCTCCTTCGTCCAGATGCTGGAGCGGGTGCGGAACGGCACCGCCTACGAGGAGGGACGCAATCTCGTCCTCAAGCACGACGACTTCACCGGCATCGTGCTCGCCGGCTACGACATGGCCAAGTCCAAGGGCATCCGCGTCGTTGCGCAGCTCAACCTCTACCGCGCCCTGGGCCTGCGAAACACCAATGTCCAGGACCCGGTGTGGGGCGGCGTCCAGGAGCGGCAGGCCGACCACGCCTCCGGCAACCCGACGTACATCGAGAACAAGCGGTCCCCGTACTACTGGACCATCACGACCTTTCTCAAGGCCCACGGCTCGCAGACCTACATCAAGGAGGTGGGCGATCACAAGGACTTGACCAAGTGCGCTAAGTTCCACATCGCGCTGCACTACCTCAACCTCCTGTTTCTCGAGAAGTCGATCGAGCTGCCGTCCGTCCACACGTGGCTCGATGAGGTGACGAAGAAGGAGAAGACGGAGACGGGCGTGAGGGACGTGTGCATCGGCGGGAAGGGCCAGCACATGCCCTTGATCGGCAAGCAGACGCGGCCCTATGAGTTTGGCACGTTTGAGGCGCAGAGCCCCCCCCCCCCCCCCACCTCCTCTCGCCATTACCCCCTCCACCCTCCACCCCCCCCCATTAAACAGAGCGACGACTTGCGCACCCTTCTGGACCACGCGCACGCGAAGAGCTTCATCCCGGAGGGCCGCTACAAGGAGCTCGAAAACATGGTCGTCAAGGACGTGCGCAACACGATCCACTCGCTCCTCTCGAACGACGTCAACGTCCCGGAGTCGTTGACGCGGCTGGTCGTTGGGCGCGACGCCAAGTCCGGCAAGTCGGGCGACCAACACACCAAGGCGTACGCGGTGACGAACCTGGCCGCTAACAACGTCCAGAGCGGCTACATGGCCAACACCGAGGTGCAGGCCGCGCATCACGACATGCTCGGTGCGTGCCTCCCGGGCGACCCGCGCGCCGACCAGACCGAGTCCAAGGTCAAGGAGGTGGCTGTGATGCGCAAGATGTTCTACGACAACTACCTGCCGCAGCTCGGGAGCGAGTTGAACAAGTACGAAATCGCGCGGGGCGAGGCGGACGCGTTGCGCCGTGAAGGTGAGGCGGACAAGTCCAACGCCAAGGCCGCCGAGAGTCGAAGCGGGAGAGGAGTGGGAGACCGGTGCCAACAAAAACGCGTGTTTCCCATGATAGGCCCCAGATTTGCCGAAGAAGGAGCGGGACGAGCTCAAGGAACGTGGAGCACTGCGCGTTAAAGTCGCGGACGGCGTCAGCAAGATGCTCGACACGGTCGACGGCATGGTCACGCGCATCATCGTGGGCAGCATGGCCCGGCCGCGCGACTCCGAGGGCCACATCGCCATCGGCGCCGACGGGGGCGAGGCGCCCTGCATGCACGACCTCATTCCGATCCTGCGGAACATCCTCGCCCCGCTGCGCCTCAAGCCCGAGTTTGAGACCCTCTACTTGCAGCTGCGGGTGGGGCTGCACACGCGGGAGGAGAGCGAGATGGCGAACTCATACTGGTGCAACAAGGTCTCGCAGCACGAGTACCGGCGCCAGATGGCCAACGAGGCGAACTTGAGGCTCAAGGAGGCGGCGGACGAGCACCGCACCAGCGTCGTGGTCAACGCGATCAAATCGGCGGTCAACAACGCGGCGGAGTCGCTCACGTACGACAGCGCCGACGTGGTGTCCGCAGCCACTCTGGGCCTGTTTCCCGAGGGTTCGGAGGAGAACAAGGCGGAGCTTCAGGTGAGGAAAAAGGCCGAGTCAATCGGCGACGTGTTTGACTACGTGAAGAGCAACCTCCCCTCTCCCACGCAGCAGATTAAGGACGGCCTGGACCGCATCTACGCCATGTACACGACGTCGGGGGCCCCCAACCCCACCCCTCAGGGCAACAAGTTGAAGGACCTGTTGGACGAGCTGACCGTTGCGGTCAAGCTCGCGGTGCTCTGGCGGAAGCAACCCGTCGAGCAGACTGCCTACCACTCACTCCTCGCGGCGATGAACGCGCACGCGTTTGTCATTGTCGAGGAGAACTTGACGCTCGCCGAGGCAGAGGCGCTGACTCTGCTCGCGCAGAAAGAAGGTGGGGTGCACGCGGTCAAGAGACAGCTCATGCTACGCAAGCTTCCTCCCACCGATCGTGCCCTTTACAGGCCGCTCGAGTCAGGAGGGGGCAGCAGCTCATCTTGGTGGGCGGACAGGGCGCAATCGCACGCAGTCACAGCCCAGCGGCCCCAGTTGTTGCTCGGCCGCTCAGAGACTCCCCCAATCAGTCGCAGCAGCAAGCCGCAACACAACCCTGCGGCGATCAGCGCTGAGTCGACGCGTCTCCGCCGCCTGGAGGAAGACCTCCAGAAAGAAGAGGGGCGCCTCGAGGAGTGGCAGCAGCAGCTTGCGAAAGAGGCGGGGCGCCTCAAGGAGTGGCAGCAGCAGCTTGCGCAGCAGGCTCACCAGCGGCAGTCTCCGAGCGGCGAAACGACCGAGGCGGACGACAGCTCCCGCAGCCAGTCCCCTTCCCCCTTTGACGACAGCGGTGGATCGACGCAGGATTACAACCAGTGTCGCGACATCGTAGTCTCCGTCGGGGGCGGCAGCAGCAGTGGCGGCATATCGCCTGTTCCGCAGCTCGACTCAGGCCCCCCCCCCCCCCCCCCCACCACCGTCACCTCTCAGACCACCCACCCCCCTAACCAACCACCGCCTCAGACGTCGGACGCATCACGGAGGGCATCGCGAAGGTGCAGGAGCACTACAACGTGAAAGGTGACTGGAATTTCGTTGACAGGGAGTACGAGGCGCTGGGGCTGTCCGAGGAGGACCCAAAAATTCTCTTGGCGTTCTGGGACTCCGCGGAGGTGAAGGCGGCGGCATGCAGCGGACCCTCGCCCTCCTCCTCTGCGGCACCCATCCCCCCCCCCTCCTCTGCGTCCCCGTCCTGTCAAAATGCCACCAACCTGTTCGCCGCCGCGGTCGGCAACTCCTCCGGCGTGACTGTCACCAACCATGACTACGCCTGGCTCGCAATCGACCCCGGGAGCGAGAAGCTCGGGTTCGCACGTTGCTACGCGGCTGAGCACAGCGGCCCGCGGCTCGAGATCGGCTGGGTCAACCTCTCGCACGTCAAAAACACCGACACCAAGTTTGTGAGGGGGCCCATGAATGACCAGAAGAAGGAGCTGGGTGCCACGAGGCTTGGCGCGCTGCGGCGTGCGCTTCGGCAGGTGTTTGCCGGTTCGCCGCGGTACGTCTTCATGGAGGGCTACGACGACCGCGGCGACAAGCGGCGCGGCGACATGCAGTCCAGCAGCCGCAAACGGTCGGCCGACGGCGACCTCCGCGGGCCGATGAGCGGCACGAAGGGGCAGGGACATAACGTGAACCACGAGGTCCGCGGCGTGATCAAGGAGTTCGCCAGCTCCGTCCCCCACCCGCCCGAGGTTGTCCATTCGTGGCTGGACGTCTCGTGGAAGGCCGCGTCGCACCAGGCGCTCAAGATCCCCGGCGGCGTGACGGCAGACAAGTCCGTCGTGAGGGGCCGCGTTGAGAATATCCTCGGCCTGGCCCTTGCGCCGGACTTTATACATTCGCAGGCGGGGCGTAGGATCACCCTCCCGGACGACGTCTCGGACGCCGTCGCCATCGGCCTCTTCGGGTGTAAGATGTACCGCTTGCAGGACACGTACAAGGGGGCGACGATAAGTGCCCCGAAAGAAATCCGCGCCGACTTTGTGACCATTGAGTGAACAAATCCCTGTTGTACGTGACAGAGTAGTCGTAAGCATGTGAGTGAGCCGTACGTTGCTTGTGTAAGCATGTGAAATGCGTCGTACGTTGGTTGTGTACACGTGTTTTATACAGCCGTAGTGACTGTCGGCGGCCAGGAAATCCCCTCTTTCTCTTGAGTCGGGCAGGAATGAGTTTTTTAGTCTGTGAATCTCGCAGAATTCGCAGCCTCCTTGAGGGGGTGTGTCCCCTTGCCGTGCTCGCGGCCATTCCCACGCGCACTGCGCCACTTGGTCATTGAGGTTGTGGCGCCGCGACCCGCGCGGCGCAAAGACCCGAGGCCAAATTGCGAAAACCCGAGGCCGGCCTCGGGTATTCGCAATTTGGCCTCGGGTTTCGGCGCGAAAACTCGAGGCCAAATCGCGAAAACCCGAGGCCGGCCTCGGGTTGGCCTCGGGTTTTCGCGATTTGGCCTCGGGTTTTCGAGTGGAAATTCAGGGGCCCGAGGCCACGGTGGCCTCGGGCCCCCGGGTCCCCGGTGCCTCGGGTCGCGATCTGAGACACCGGGGGCCCGGGGGCCCGAGGCACCGGGGGCCCGAGGCCTACTTTTGTGCAAGTGATACACAAGACCCGGGGGCCCGAGGCCAAAAAAAAAATATTTCCCCTAGGTATAAAAGCCGGGGGGCCCGAGGCCATTGAAAAAAATATGAACATGACGACGGGTCATCAGTTGAGGTGTCCGAAACTCGGATGGGAGAAGCAGCTCAATTACATCCCGAGAATTTTCGATGAAGAATTCGCTCGTCGAGCTTTCTCGAATTTGCCAGAGGATTCGCGGAAAAAACTCACTGGCGATCCAGAGTCTGACAAGATAAAATTAAAAAAGATCAGTGACGAGCAGGCGACACAACTGTGCAACCTCATAGAGTCTATTCTGCGTCTCTCAAATCTCAAAAACGGAGCTGCGAAAGAGAATTTGGTAAATGAGATCACAAAAAACGTCGTCGCCCTCGGTAGACTTCGATTTCAGCAAGGTTACATCGAATTAAACTGTGCGGCGAAGAGACTCGGCCACATTCGGGGGGGGGTATCATCCAGAATCAGTTCACGAGCTTCCGCAGCGTCGTCTAATCCAATTCAGCGGACAGGGCGACCGAGTAATAAAATCGCATGGCACTTCAATCGTCTAAGAGATGCGGCTTCGAAGGATCCAGTCTCGCGCTTCACGTATCCCCTATTCGATCGCAACACGTATGACATCCTACTTCCTCCCGCCAAAACAGTTGATCCCACAAGCTCGAAAGAGCCTTTTGTAGGTCTCAATGTAAAGCTCTGCAGGATCTGGAGCAAGATGAAAGGAATCGCTGTGGAAATGGAGAAACGAGGCGAGAGCATAGCCAAATGTAAAAGCCCTGGCGACACGAAACATTCAATTGCCTCTTTTTGTGCACACCTCGATATTGTGGTTGCTTTCTTCGTCTTCTTAAATATCACAAGAGACCGTCCTAATAGCAGTCTCGGCTCTCTACGTTTGGAGGACAGCCTCAGTCAGAGCGCGCGTCGTCTCGAACTCATTGAAGTAAAGGAAAAGAGAATATCGGAAATCGACGAGGGAGACGCGTGGTTTGCGAAGAGAAAGAGAAGTCGAATGGAGTGCATCCGCTCCCTCATCCCACGCAGGTCTTTCCGCACGTAATACTGCATTTTTTTTAAAGGTATATAAATGGATCAAATGGATACACAGGGTGTGTATGGTGTCCAACTACAAGCAATGCACGAGAGTCGCAAACTTGAGCAAGACCAAGAGTCCACTGTCGCCACAAACTCACAAGCCAGGCCCCGCAAGGAGCCCCCCTCCCCTGACAAGTCTGCGAGTATGGAGTGGTGGAAGGTAGTGCTGATTGTGTTGGTGGTGGTCGGCGTGGTGTTGGTGGTGATGGGTGGTTATTACTACGTAAGTCGGTATGGTTGGCCGTGGAAGCCAATACTCCCTCCCACAGACTCGAAATTAAGAGAAATGCTCCGAAATACAGAAAAGGAGCGCGACAGGTTTGTTTGTAGCAACACAAGCAAAGATAAAGAAATTATTGACTTGAAGGCTGAATGTCTTGCTCTCAAAAGAGAGGTAGCGTCTAAAGATGTGGAGCTCAAAGATCTCGTTCCTCTGAAGAGCAAGTTGGAGGCCGCACAGGTCGAAAACTACAACCTCAACTCGCAGCTCAAAGACTTAGAACTTCAAGCTCATGCTGCTGAGCGCCTGGCTGCCAACCAAAAAGGCCGGCTGGATGAAATGGAGAAGAATCAAGGGAGGTTGGCGGCGGTGCAAAGCATAGCAATGCCTGCCGCCTCAGTGAGGCCTGCAGGGACAGCCGCCACAGCCTCGCCCCCCACCGCTCCCGCCGCCGCTCCCGCCGGCAGCTCGCGCATGCATGCTTCCGCTTCTACAACTGTGGAGGACGAAAACGACCCTGATACAATTTCCATGTACATAGAGGGTGGCGACGATCGCGCAAGATCACGTGCGGTCAGACACACGGCCACACGCCCAGAGGTAGACCCTCCTCTTGCGGAAAATGAAAGACATCTTGCGAGTTATAACGGACCGCCATTGGCGTCTGACGACGACTCCAAGGAAGGAGGTGAGGATGACAAGTGCAGTATTCACACAGGCAGTTCGGCTGGACGAGGGGCGAGAAACAACAGTTCAGCGTTCTCGTGCAATGGTGACACTGTTGACGAATTTGCTGACGAATGAGAATGACCACTGAGCGCGGCCTCATCACCTCTCTCCATGACCACTGGACACACGATATTTGGCACGAGGCCCCGACGACCACACACGACCAACTACCCTCGTACCTACCGTCCCGCCTCGAGCCGCACCACAGGCTGCGAGCCGCGCTTCGAGCAGCGAGGGAGGAGGCCCGCTGGCGCCGGCGCCTTCGTCGCCGACGCCGGTTCAGCCGTCGCTGCGTCGGCGTCGGCCGGTGCGCAAAGTTGCTGCGGCAGCAGCGGGGTCGGGGCCAGGGCGGGGAAGCGACTGGCCGCCGGCGAGGACTCGGAGGCGGGCGGCGGAGGCGCTGTGGCGCCCCTGGCGCGGGCTTGCTCAAGCTCAGGCAGCCTCCCCCCGAGGTTGAGGACAGAGAGCGGGTCGGCGGCCCAGCGTGACGGCGCCTTGCGCTGCCGCCGCTCACGCTCTCCGACGCCGCTCTGCACGGGCGCGGGAGCAGAGGGCGGCGCAGCCACCCCCTCGGCCGCCCTCTCGCCCTCCCCTGTGCCTGCCCCGCCAGCCCCGCCCGCCCCCGCCGCCCCCCGCGCCTCGGCCGCGCCCCTCGGCCGCTGCCCGCGCCTCCACCGCCGCCGCCGTCCGCGCTGCCTCCACCGCCGTTGCCCACGCCTCCGCCTCCGCCTCAGCCACCTCCTCTACGACCTCCCCCTCCTCTGCTGCCTCCGCCACCTCGTCTAAGCCGCCTCCGAAGCCGCCTCCGGGGCCTTCCTCGGGGTCGGAGGGAGAGTGTCGAGAGGGGGACTGGTCGCCTCCGAAGCCGCCTCCGAAGCCGTCATCGGAGGAGGCGGAGCTGCCGCGCGTCGATGCTTCCGGCTGCGGCGGGGGCGGTGTCACTGCCGGGTCCGGGGCGCGAAGCGTCGCCTGTGCCGCAGTCCGCGCCGCCACCGCCGCCTGCCGCGCCTCCGCCTCTGCCGCCGCCTCCACCGCCTGCCGCGCCACCACCGCCTGCCGCGCCGCCTCCACCGTCCGCGCCGCCTTCGAGGCGCGGCCCTCCTCGGGGTCAGTGGTGCGGGTGCGCTTAGGGCCCGCCGCCGACGGGGCTGGCGGCGGGCCCTGCACAGGGTGTGGCAGGGTCGGCGGCGGCGGGGTTGCGCCCGAGGGGGGCCCACGTTTCTGACGTGCGCGCTGGCGCTGCTTGAACATCTTGCACGAATTGCAGTCTTTCCCGCCAACCCGTGCGTCGTTCTTGGGGGCGCCGGAGTTGTTGAGCGGGCCTCCATTGCGCTCGCAGTCTACGCATGTTGGGCGCTCAATGTTCTGCCCCTTTTTCTCCATCCTCCGCTTGTAGGATTGGCATGTGTTACATTCGGTCCCACCTTTGCGTGCGTAGTTAAAGTCCACTCCCGGATACTTGCCTAGCGGGTGGCCAGTGCTCACGCATGTGCTACACAGGCGGCGCTGGTCAGCCATCAAACTTAAGTCTTGAGGCGGATCGGTTGGCAGTTTTGAGGCGGATCGGTTGAGGCGGGTCGGTTGAGACTTAAGTTTCGAACTTAAGTTTTTTTTCCTTGTGGGTATAAAGAGACCACAATGGATCAGACGGACCTCGACGGGGTGGTGCCCGATTTCAGTGCGTGGCCCAAGAGGCTTGTGTCCGACTCACCGGAACCTCTCGGTGACGTCTTAGAGTTGTTAAACGCACGGAATGTGCGAGCGATGAGCTCAAAGCACATCCTCGCACTCATACGCTCTGACCCAGAGACGACCGAGAAACTGAAACAAAGAGTTGACCGGGCCTTTGCAGAAAGCGAGGTTAGTGAAAAAGAGTCTCGCAAAGCTGTTGAGAATCGATTTTTTAACGATTGGATTCAGACGTTGGCGAGGGTGCGTACGGAAGTCTGCAAGGCAAACGTCGGCGTGCCTGTCAGCTTTGAGGATTCCGGCGGCGCCCCGAGGGCGTGTTTGTACTCGTTGAACAAGTCGTACAAACACAAACACGCGGCGGGGGGGCGACAATACGGTTCTACTTTGCAACAGTTACCCAACTGCTTTGTCAAATGCATCGTTCCTTTCGCCACATCGTTCGACCAGTCGGCTGCACAAATACACGCAGCTATTTTTGTAAGTAAGGGCAGTGGGGGTCTGCACGACCCAATAGACCCCCCACTCGCTCATTTTGAACAGTACGTTCAGAATCGAGATTCGTTTCACGATCAAATTTCAAATTTCCCACCCAAGAATTTCTCGGGCCCCAAACATGCTATCGTCCGAACCCTATTCTCATCTTCCAGTCCGTCGTATTCCAATGAAGCTAAATTGGCGAATAAGATTAGTCCTCTTCTGTTCTCTTTTGACGAGGATGCTAAGAGACTGCAAAATTTCTTATGCGAGACGTTGGCAAATTTCGAACCGTACAAACAATTTTGGCCACTTGTTAGCCAAGAGAGCAAAAAGCAGGGCAACGAGCGAGGGTCTTTCACCGCGCACGTACTTCAGTCTATTGAGGATCGTGTCACGGTCGTTGCAAAGAATTATATCGAGAAGGAGGGCTATACGTTTGTGGCCTCTAAATTCGACGAGATTATCGTGTGCGCTACGCCTACTGTTGTGCACGACCAACTTACCGGCGAGGACATCTATTCTGAGCCCGAGCCACTGGATTTGCCAACTCAACACCGACTTTGTAGACTCCTGCAGGGAATTTGCAATCATACGTACGGCATTCCTGTGCCGTGGAAGACCAAATCGTTTCATATCTCTGCGGACATTCAGAGTGAATTTGATCAGTATATGATAGTGCCCACTTATGAGAGAAAATGCAAGGAGCTGAACCTACTCAAATATAAAAAAATTCGTGAAAATTGGATTGTCCAACCTCCTATATGTCGGCTGTCTGATCTAGAGGTGCACGGCCGCGACGATTTGTATACGGTCTCCCGCCTCAAGGAATGCTTGGGCCACGAGTTGGTTATCGACCCTAACCCAAAACTGGACAAGTATGGCATGCCAATTGGTGATAGATACGTCCCTATCCATGTGCCTTTTCTTAAGGATCCCAATATTCGCGAGTTGTACTACAGCGGAATGGTCTGGCAGCCTTCTGGCGCTAACGTCGGACAACCTCCTCAGGACTACTACAATACCTTTCGGGGACTCGCATGCGACGCCTGGGAGGGTACTTACACTCAGATTCCAGAAGCTGTTGAATTGTACAAGAATCTACGAGACTCGCTTCTGAATAACGACCCTGCAACCATTCGTACGTGGAATGAGTATTGGTGGCGCATGCTGCACTTCCCTGGCTCCAAGGCACTGTTCGCATGGGTCATCAAGGGCCTACCTGGCACCGGGAAGACCACGATATTGACTTTGGCAAAAAAATTTATCGGAGAGATACACGTTTCCGTTTTGAGGGACCCCGCGCGGGACCTTTTTGGTAACTTCAATGGGGAGGCGCTCATTAACAAGCTTCTCATACAAGTTTCGGAAGGAGAAGAGGAATGTGAGTGGGCGGATAAGCAAATCGAGGCTTTCAAGCAACTGATCACCGACTACGACCCTGTCTTGCTGAACTCAAAGTATAAGGAGAAGGCGAATGTGCGGAACTATGTTAATTTCATTACATTGACTAATAACGACAACGTATTCGCTAAGTTAATGGCAGATATCACGAATCGGCGATTGTTGTGTGTTGAGGGCGACGGTAGGTATATGACTCAAGTGGATCCGCAGAAAAAGGAATGTACGCTTGAGCAGACGAGAGCTGCTAACGCAAAACAACATTGGAATGATTGGCATAATGTTTTTGGCAAGCATTTTGAGAACATCGACGCCCTGCGGAGTGTTTGTGATTATATGAAGAGTGAAGATCACAGGCGCGATAAGCCTTGGACGTCACCGGATGACTTGCCGCGCCACAATGCTTACCATTGTTCCCAGATTACAATCAACCCTCTCAAGAGGTTCTTGTACGAATTTGTGGAATCTTTGCCAGAGACACAACGCAACGCTGAGAGTCTGAACGGGGGGGTGACCGGGGGGGTGAGTTGGAAGGATGACGCTGCGTGGGACGGAGGTAAAGTTGCCTTCCAACCGAGACAACCTTTTGGCCACTGCTATTTCGTGGCGGCAGACTTTGTATGGAAGTGCTTGTGCGAGTTCTTGCAATTTCACAGATTTCCTGGTTTCGATAAATTGAACTCTACACAATTCGTCAAAAAGATTAAACAATTCAAAATTAGTGGACTCGAACAACCTGCTGAAGCCAGACGCATCTTCTCGCAGGAAAAAAAACTACTTTTTCGAGGTCGGGGATTTGATATTGACAGCCAGGGTCTCATGTCTC
>NW_005200128.1:3596-4712 GCF_000372725.1 Emiliania huxleyi CCMP1516 | reverse complement strand
TGTGCCGCCCCGGAGAAAACAGCCTCGCGCTGAAGGTGCCTGCGACATGGCGACAACTGGGGAATGCAAGAGGAGAGAATGGAGGTGGAGGAGGGGGAGGTGGAGGAGATGGAAGACGAACGAGAGAGGGGAGAGGGTGGGGAAGCCAACTCTTCCGTCGCTCGCAAACGGCAACTCGCGAGCCCGACTCGCGACATTGGCGTATTACCCACTCTACGGCCGCAGGGGTTGCGCTTGGCGCACGGGCCAAGACAGGCTAAATTGGTTTAATTTTGAGTTACCGTACAGTATGTTAAGAGGGGAGGCAGCCCTCCCCCTTCTTCTTGTGTGAACACGAGAAGAAGATGGCCTGGGCGGAGTACGATCACGTTCTGATGAAAGCGTGCGGCAGACCTTGAAGCACTTGAGTCGGACGGCGCACAGTCCAGTCCTGTGGTGTGCTCCCCCCTCTCGCGCCATCTCGCGCCATCTCCCATCATCTCGGGTGTGTCGGCGGCGGGCTGGGCAGCGGCGGGCTGGGCGGCGGCGGGCTGGGCAGCGGCGGGCTGGGCGGCGACGGGCTGGGCGGCGGCGGGTTGGGCGGCGGCGGGTTGGGCGGCGGCGACGGCAGCGGTGGGCTCAGTGGGGGCGACGGCGGCGGGCTGGACGGCGGCGGCGGCAAGTTGGGTGGCGGGTCAGCGCTGCGCTCTCCCGGCAGTGAGGCGGAGGTCAACGCATGCAGCATGGAGGAGGCAGCCACCGCCTGTGCAGAGAGAGAGAGTGAGGGAAAAAATAGCGAGATGAGAGAGAGGGAGAAGGAGAGAGAGGCGGGCGGTTGACTCACCAGGCCCGCGTCGCCACAGTAGGAAGCCGCCGACCAAACGCCCCCAAACGACGTGGTCGCGTGGTCGTTGTCCGCCGCCCTTTGCATCGCACCAGCCGTGCATCCCACATGGCGCGGCGCTGTGTATCCAAAGCATCCGCGACTCGATCGTCACAGACCGGCAGAGCGCCTGCGCGTTGAGTGTCCATCGAAAGTCTGGATCTGTTAAGCCCAGAGCCACCGGAGTGGGAGAGGCGGCGTGCGCCGTGTGTCTCGTGCTCTCCGGAGCGGCTGGGGTTTCAGTTGATTTGTGA
>NW_005200128.1:2004-3166 GCF_000372725.1 Emiliania huxleyi CCMP1516 | reverse complement strand
CGAAGGGCTGCAGCTTAAAGTGTGGAACTGCATAGAAAGTTTGCAGCGTCAAAGTAAGTTTCAAGGAAAGAGGGTTCTGAGCCATGGCGCAGGAGGAACTAACTGGCGGCGGGTATGTGAGATCTCATGGGGGGGGGGGGGGGGCGGGGGGGCCTCAAGAACCCAAGGGCCCAGTCAGTGAGAGGGATACCCCGAGGCCCCAGCCACCTTCTGGCCGCTCACTACCTCGTGTGGGAAGGGGGTTTGAGGAAGGGGATGCAGGAGGTGCAGGGGAGACGTCTATCGCGTCTTGTAATATTCTGGCGCACCTATCACTTCTACATTACGTTCCGAATTTTTGAGAACCGTGATGCTGTCTGAGAGCGAGTGCAGTCGTATCTGATAGCGACCCTTATACAACACTGGTTTGTGAATCGCTTTCTTGAACCCGCCGAAGCTCACGCTTGCCTGTGGGTCGTTTGGATCCGCTTGCTCTGAAAGTCGTTTCAACATTTCTTGGGGACGCTGGCTCACGTATGTCTTTTGATTTATTTGATCAACTACGATTAAGCAGGTGCCACGGCATGACGGCTCTCTGTGTATTTCCACTAACCGATGTGGATTCACTACATGAGGGCGGCAGACTTCTGTCATCCTTTTTTTTGCTGGGGAAAAATTTCCTCGGTGGGATTTTTTTTCTGACACGGCGACACGCGACACGGGTCCCTCCAAAAACTTTCTGGGAGATTGATTTTTTTCCGCAAATCCGCCAGTTTGCGGAATTTTTTTGCGAAAATCTCAAATCTCAAAATCACCCGTGTCACCCGTGTCACCCGTGTCAGCCATGTGAACAGCTGCTAACTGCTGCTGTGAAAGAACTCTAAGTGTGTGTAAAGTGTGGAAATGTCCTATAGGGGTTTACACTCAAGGAGAATCAATATTCACAGAGAAATCCTGAGATTTATTATATTTTTTCACGGCTGACACGGGTGACACGGGTGACACGGGTGATTTTGAGATTTGAGATTTTCGCAAAAAAATTCCGCAAACTGGCGGATTTGCGGAAAAAAATCAATCTCCCAGAAAGTTTTTGGAGGGACCCGTGTCGCGTGTCGCCGTGTCAGAAAAAAAAATTAAAAATTAGACCCCCCCCCTCCCATTTTCTGCTCTCCCCCCCCCCCCC
>NW_005200128.1:0-1080 GCF_000372725.1 Emiliania huxleyi CCMP1516 | reverse complement strand
GCCGAGGGAGGGAGACGGGAAAGAGACACGCGCGAGACACGCGCGAGAGACGCTGCGCTGCCCCTCCTCCGGCGCCCCGCCTCCCCGCCTCTCCACCGCCCCTCCACCACCCCCTCCTCCCCTCCCCTCCCCTCCTCCCTCCCGTAGGTCGCCCGCTCCATCTTTCGGCGTGAGAAGCAGCAGGCGATCGCGGGCGCGGAGCTGTGGCAGGCGCACTCGCGCTCGATCTCCAACGACCTCGGCGCGCAGCCCGACGGCTCGAGCCACGGCGGCATGCGCAAGCTCCGTGCCTTCGGCGCCAGAGTCGCTCAGCAAGTGCACACCTCGAGATCGAGCCGAGATCGAGCCGAGATCGAGCCGAGATCGAGCCGAGATCGAGCCGAGATCGACGGGCGTCGGTCCGCAAGCAAAAGCTGCGCGTCTCACGGACCCCTCCCCGTGGGCAAGGCGCTCCTCAACGCCACCGTCCGCCTCTCGCACGTCCACATCCGGTGCGAGATCACGCCGAGATAGAGCCGAGATAGAGCCGAGATGTGGCTCTCGCCACGTCCACATCCGGGGCAAGCCTCGCCCCTCCCCACACACCCCACCTCAGCTACACCTCGGCACCGCCTCGGCACCGCCTCCTCCGCCGCCTCCTGCGCCGCCTCCTGCGCCGCCTCGGCACCGCCTCCTGCGCCACCCGCAGGTACGAGTTCACCTTCCTCGCCTCGGGCGCCCCCGCCGCCTTTGGGGTGATGGTGCGCTCCGCGACCGTCGCCGAC
Organism: Emiliania huxleyi CCMP1516; assembly: GCF_000372725.1. NCBI lineage: Eukaryota > Haptophyta > Isochrysidales > Noelaerhabdaceae > Emiliania > Emiliania huxleyi. The sequence continues at coordinate 316 of NW_005200128.1, read as the reverse complement.
CCGCCGAAGGAACAGCGTGAGGCGGCTCGATCCGAAGGCGAGAGGGGGCCGAGACGGGCCGAGAGGAGCGTGGAGCCGATGTGGCAGCGAGAGGTGGCTTGCCCGAGAAGGCGGACTCTGTGCTGGCTCGATGCCCCTGCACACACTGCACGACGCTGTGTCCAGCACACTCTCAGCGCGGTGCCTTTTTCTGCTGCAGGAGGCGGAGGGACCATCTCGAGGGCGCTGTGCGTGGAGGCTCTACCGCACCGCGACACAGCCCCTCGCCGCAGCACCCGCGACACAGCACCCGCGACACAGCACCGCGACACAGCAC
>NW_005200129.1:0-2478 GCF_000372725.1 Emiliania huxleyi CCMP1516 | reverse complement strand
AGGATGGCTGCAATCTCTATGACGCAGCCATAGTAGATGGCTGAGATGGCTGAAATGGCTGTCCCCCAGCCATCTTTCCCAAGATGGCTACGATGTAGCCAGCTCAGCCAAGAGGGCCCACCTCGAGGCGGGCGGTATGGCTGCGGTAGTGCGTCTCCAGCCATGTCTACTAAGGATGGCTGCCGTGTGTGTGTTGCAGCCATCGGGCTGAAGAATGTGGCTGCACTGCAGCTAGCTCAGCCATCCTTAGGTAAGATGGCTGTGAAGGAGCCAGCACAGCCATTCTGGTGTCACATTCCGAGGTTAGCTGTTAGGGTGGTTTAGCGCCCCCTAACCCAGGGCGGTTTAGCGCCGATGCGCCGTTTAGCCTAGACGGTCACTAAACACGACTAAACGATCCTAAACCGCCTCGACAAATAGTCTGCCTGGCCCGGGAGCTCCGTTTAGCACTAAACCGCCCTAAACCGGCCAAACTCGCCTCTGACTATCTCTCTTTGCAGTAGTCTCTCGCCAATTCCAGCGACCTTCATGCCTTGCGGTTTCGTTCGCCATCGGCATGGGTTTCTTCATTCGACGGCCCATAAGGGGCCGTCGCCTGCTGTGCCTTTTGAGAGAGAGAGATTTTTAGCAATACCAAACATTGTTGCCTTTTTGAGAGAGAGATTTTAGAAAACCAACAAGAAATCACGACTGTCACAGTGATTTGGGCTCGGCAGCTTGTCAGCCCTCAGCTGATGCTGGGGCCGGTCCCGTAGCCGAGAGAGCCCGCGCCGATGAGTTCGACGCGGTCGGGGGGGCCTGCGGAGAGGCCAGCGAGATGGCGATCGCTATACTTCATGGTGTCATCAAGTGACGGCTGACAAGCCAGAGGTCGATACTCTGGACGACCCATAGGATGCCACGAATGCCTGAAGGAGAGGGAGGCGAGGCCAGAGGCAGGCTCAGCTGCTCTCGGGTGATCCCGCTTTGGTGGCTGAAGGACCAATTGGTCCTGTCACATTCGCGTTCCGAGTCGTGGGGGTAGAAGAATTCGAGGTAGAATCGAGTCAACACTTCCTTGTAGTACAGCGGACCGCCAGGCTCGCCGGCAGCATCCGCAGGGGGGCAGCATATGAGGCACCAGTCTTCTGGAGAGCTCAAAAATTAGATATTCTTACCTTCTTGCCCCCCTCCAAGACTGGAGACAGTCACCACAGATACATACGTCTGTGGGAGTGCCCCCCGCCCCCGCTTGCCCTGCCTGCGCAGGATAGCGTGCCCCGATAGCGGCGACACATAGCGAGGGACACTGCGCAAGGAGGGGGTGCGTCGACTTTTTTCTTTTTTCTGTTTTGTCCTCTCGGGGGAATGTTCTCTCGGCGCCCATGGCCTTCTGAGGTTTCGTACTAATGACGTCCTTCTTGGCACTTCGGGCGTCGGTTGTGCGTATCTGTGGTGTCTCCCCCGGTAATGTGTTACGGGTATCGGTCGCTGATTGAACGCTGCCTCTAGACCATCATCTACTCTGCTTACTTCGGCCGTCGGCCGCTCGGTGGTCGAGTGGCTTCCGGATCGAATCGGCAGGTTGACCCTTATAATTTTTTTCACACCTGAGCGGGCCCGATTTTGCATGCACCTCCGAATTCGAAATCGTGTCCTCACGACACGCTTAGCGCTTGGTGTGCGTTCGTTTTTCGTCACGCTCACGGGTTCGCAGGGTTTTTATTCTGGAGAGCTCAACAGCTGCGGCCGCGATGGCGGAGTCGGAGCACACACACACACTCAACAACACAGCCCTCGCGGGGCCAAGGGCCTTTCTCGGCACAGGCAGATTTTTCACCTCGACGCAACACCGCTTGCAGAGAGTTGCTCGTGCGGTCGGAGCAGCGGTGACGATCGAGGGGTCCCGTACCATGCGGAATCGACCCTATCTCAAGTGCTCAAGTGCTCAAGCAGCGGTGGCGTGCGCCTCCCCCCCGGCCTGCTGTGCATACACATACATACACGTCGACCCTAGCTTCGACCTCGACGCGAGGCTGTGCAGGTTGACACAAGTCCTCGCCATGTGTTGAATATGAAAGAAGGAAAATTGCAGAGATGATCAAGCTTCAAGCATGGCTTCAAGGTCCCCACACACATTGCTCATTGGTTGGCCACGAGGGATTACGACGTAATTCTCTGAGCCCTGGCTGTCAGGCTGTCAGGTGCTGTCAGGTGATCTGTCGGTCTGTCGGGCAGCTGTCAGGCACTTCAGGTGCCTCTGTCAGACCAGCTGTCAGGTGCTGTCAGTGCTGTCGGGTGCTGTCGGGTGCGTGTCTGACAGGCGAGGGGATCTGTAGCTGTCGGGTGCTGTCGGAGCTGTCGGGTGTTGCTGTCAGACGCTGTCGGAGCTGTCAGAGCTGTCAGGGTGGCTCCGTCGGACCAAATTTTGGCTGTTTCTGTTAGTGGGCCTGTCAGGGGTGCTTGTCTGGGATTCCTTTTAGGGCCGGGACAGAACTT
>NW_005200130.1:0-2480 GCF_000372725.1 Emiliania huxleyi CCMP1516 | reverse complement strand
GGCTCATGTGCGCTAGATGACGAAATCTGACTCGCGCCGCCGCGTACGGCCGCGAGAAGCTGGTCGAGTTGGCGTTGCGGCACGGCGCGGTGATCGATCAGCAGACCAGCCACGGCACCACTGCGCTGATGCTTGCCGCTTTCTTCGGCCATCCCGCCGCCCTCCTCTGCTTGCTGCGGGCGGGCGCAGACGTGACGCCGTGCAGTGCAGATGGCAAGACCGCGCTGCAGCTGGCCAAGGAGAAGGGCCACGCCGAGTGCGTGCGCGCCCTCGAGGAGCATGCGGCAGCTGAGAAGGCGGCGGAGAAGGCGGCGGAGGAGGCGGCGTGGGCCGCGGGAGCGGCGGAGAGGGCGGCGCAGAGGGCGGCGGAGGAGAAGGAGGCGGCGCGGCACGCGGAGGAGCTGCTGGCGGAGGTCGAGGCGGAGAAGCGCGCCAAGGGCAAGAAGGGCAAGAAGAAGAAGAAGGGCGGCGGGGCGGGCGTGGCTGGGCCGTCGCAGGAATCTGAGGAGGGTACCGAGGCGCCGTCGGAGGCAGACGCAGCCGAGGCGGCGAAGAAGGCCGAGGAGGAGAGGCTTCTCCTGCTTCTCGAGACGCTCACCGAGGAGAGGATCCGGTTCGGCATCACGGCGGAGAGCCAGGCGGCGGCGTCGGCAGAGGTGGCCGAGGCGGCACGCTTGGCCGAGGAGGCGGAGGCGGCGGAGGAGGAGGCGGATGCGGAGGAGGAGGCCGAGGCGGTGGCTGAGGCGGCGGAGGCGGATGCCGAGGCTGCACAGGCGGAGTCCAGGGCGGCGGAGGAGGCGGCTGAGGCGGCGCTGGAGAAGGCCACGGCGGCGCTGGAGGAGGCCAAGGCGGCGCGTGAGGGGCGCGAGGCGGCGCGAGAGGAGGCGGCGGCCGCGACAGAGGCGAGGCGTGCTGCTGCAGTCGCTGCAAGGGCCAGGGCGACCGCCGCCAGGATGGCAGCGGAGGCGGCCCAGCGCTCATAGCGCGAGCTGCTCAGAAGAAGCGCGTGGCCACCACCCTGCGGACTCTCTCTGGGTGGAGCTTGGGAGCTTCCGTCGAGGACACGCTCGCCGGAGGGTCATCATGCACTGAGGTGTGTGCTTGGGTGTTGTCGCTGATCGCTTGAAGACGGGGAGGTCAGAGGGGGGGGGGGGGGGCTTGTGGGGCGCCGCGCCGGGGGAGAGAGCCGGACACTGCGAGCCGCACCGCCCGCCCGCCGCGCGCGCGCGGCGGCCGGGGGCGAGGGAACCCTACAACTATCAACTTTTTCTTTCACGCTTTTCTTCTCGCACTTGCCACTTGGGTCTTGGGAGCACTTGGAGTGCAGTTATTAACCGCACGCCCAGGGCCGAGGAGCTAAAGAGCGCACCCAGAGGCCGGACGATTGACATCGGGTTACCGGGGCCCTTACGGTGGGGGGTGCGCGGTCGCAGGGCCATAACAAAAAGAAATCGCCCAAGCGCACTATCACTACGCCCAGCCGTCATGCCCGCCTCTCGCTCCCGCGCCAACGCCGCGCGCCGCACGCCGCCGCCGCCGTCTGCTGACAGCGCGCCGGGCGGCGAAGTCCCAAATAACGTCCTGAAGGCGGCTACGGACGGCCGCGTGGGGCCGGTGCGATCGTGGCTGAATGTCGGCGGGAAGGCCGACACTCTCGCTGAGCAACCCTCTCAGGTCAGCGGCCGCACGGTTCCATGCACCCTGCTGATACTCGCCGCACAGAGCGGGCACGCGCAGATTGTCGAGCTCCTCCTGAAGCGTGGCGCACACATCAACCTGCAAACCAGTCGCGGCACCACTGCGCTGAACACTGCCGCCCACAACGGCCGCGAGCGAATGGTGGACTTGCTGCTGCAGCACGGTGCGGAGATAAACCCACAGGGCTCCGCCTGGGCGGCGCTGGCAACGGCTGCCCGGGGCGGCAAAGAGCGGATGGTCGACCTGCTGCTGCGGCGTGGCGCGGAGATCGACCTGCAAGACAAGAAGGGTGACACCGCACTGATTCTCGCCGCAGCGCGCAACCGCCCCGCCGTCGTGCTCCGCCTTCTGCGGGCGGGCGCAGGCATGAAGTTGCGAGACGCGGCGGGCAGGACGGCGCTGCAGTGGGCCAAGGAAAAGGGCCACGCCGAGTGCGTCCAGGTCTTCAAGACGTATCTCGGAGAGGTGGCGACGGCGGGCCGGAGCAAGTCGCCGTCGGCCGAGGCAGGCGGCGCAGGCGCGGCGGTGGGTGCGAGTGCCGCGGCCTCTGCTTCGAGCGGCGAGGGCGGCGCGGCGGAGGTCGAGCCGAGCGGCGGGGCGGTGCCAGAGGAGGTTGTGGACGCGGCTGGGCGAGGCCATGAGGAGGCGGTGCTGGCGTGGCTCGACGGCGGCGGGCGGGTCAACGCGGCGTTCGAGTACCTCTATTCGGACGGCCCTGTGAGCGGCATGACGCTGCTGATGCTCGCAATGACCCATGACCACGAGGGGCTGGCCGAGGCGCT
>NW_005200131.1:0-2480 GCF_000372725.1 Emiliania huxleyi CCMP1516 | reverse complement strand
TCACTGGGATTGATGATAAACGCAGTATGTATGGAAGATACAAAGAGACGGAGGAGCAACGAGCGCCCTGGCGTGAGCCAAAGACACTCCCAACTGCGCTCCGTCACCGGTGTCGCGGTCTCCCCCACTGAGGGCGATCTGCGGGGGGGAGTCGCGCCGCCGGCATGTATCTGTGCAACTGTGTTTTGCCTTGTCCCGTTTGACTCGATTTCTACTCGAATTCTTCTACCCCCACGACTCTGAACGCGAATGTGACAGGACCATCGGGTCCTTCGGCCACCAAAGCGAGATCACCCGAGAGCAGCTGAGCCTGCCTCTGGCCTCGCCTCCCTCCTCCAGGCATTGTGGCATCCTATGGGTCGTTATTTATCGACCTCTGGCTTGTCAGCCAGCCCCACTTTGAGGGCGCCATGAAGTACAGCGATCGCCACCTCGCTGGCCTCTCCGCAGGCCCCCCCGACCGCGTCGAACTCATCGGCGCGGGCTCTCTCGAGGCTACGGGACCGGCCCCAGCTTCGGCTGAGGGCTGACAAGCTGCCGAGCCCAAATCACTGTGCGAGTCGTGATTTCTTGTTGGTTTTCTAAAATCTCTCTCTCTCAGAAAGAAAGGCGAGAGACGACCTCTCGATCATCCCGCCCGTTTCACAGCGAAGAAGAAGAGCACATTTGTTGTTGGCTTCTAAAAATCTCTCTCTCAACGAACGAAGCACGAGACCGAGCGAGAGCGTGCTCGAGAGACTCCCAATATCTGGCGAGTACAGACCACGCCTGCTATTCACAGCACAAGCCCTCGCCGGGGGCTCGAGCATGCGCAGCGAAAAGCAGGCGTGCGGCATGCGGAGCTCCCCACCGGCGGCGGGCTTGAAGACACTGAGCCGAGCGCGCCGGCGGCGGACCGCCGCCGGCGCGCTCGCTTCGGCGGATGGCTGAGCGGCACAGTTCTGGCCGCCCGGCCTGCGAGCAGTCGCCGCGAGACGATCAAAGGCGCTCAATTCAAGCGCGCCGCCATGCCAGATCTCGCCCCACGCCCCGGCCAGACCGGGCAGTGCGTGCAGGAATGATGCAGGCATGATGGGTGGGTGTGGTGAGCACGCCAGCGGCACCGCTGCGCACTCTCAGGGTCGCAGCCGCCTATCTCGTGAGGGGCGTGGCTCGGGGCGGGGGCGAGAGAGTCGAGGAGCGCGGCGCGCGTGCGCGCGCGTGGTAAAGTCGGTTTATATTTCATCACTGGTATAAAAGAGACCCAAAACGGCACTCGCGCCGCGCCCACGCGCGCTCGTATCACCTCAACACTCACACAGCACGCTTGAACGAGGCCCCCGAGGGGCGAGCCGGACCGGCTGTGGACTTGATTGGACTCGACGGTTCTCTTCGCAGATCCATGAGGAGCTGTGAGGAGGCACATTTCCGGCTGGTTTCGGCGGCAGAGTGTGATAGACTCACGTGGAACCGCCGGCGGGGCGAGAGCCAGCAGCGGGCAAACCGCGCCTCCGGTGCTCCGCTGCGATGACGAGCTGGCGCCAGCCACGCGCGGCCTGGCCAGGTCGGCAGGCGAGCAGCAGGCATGCCGAGCGCGTGCGCGCGCGGCGGTCTCGTTGAGGCGGCAGAGCAGGCCGCATGTTGAGCAAAGAGGGCTCCAACACCCATCCTCGCCGAAAGACGGCGATCCAACCCTCCACTTGTCACACGCCTCCTTTTTCCAGACGGATCCCCCCCTGTGAAAAAGTGAGGCGTGGTCTGTACTCGCCAGTCCCAATATGGCCTAGCGTTTCGTCGAAAAGAATTTAAACAAAACAACTCTCTCTCACGTCGAAAAGAAAAGAATGGGGGCTTGGGTCGTGGAATCGTGGTGTAGATCTAAGCGGAGGCCACTGTCAAGAATACTGTCCCGTTTTGCTGTTCACAGCTAGGGACGGCCTCTGCGGCAAAGTCAAACCACCCCACCTACCGCCTCCCTCCCTCCCACCTACCACAGCAAACCTTCGCCTCCCGCTCAGAGGCTCGCCGCGCCCGTGCGGCGCGCCGAGGCGGCGCCGAGGCCGGCGTCTTGCACCCGGCCCGCGGCCGGCACCGCCTCGCCCCACAACTGACCGCCCTGCGGCCCCTGCGCAGGCGTACCACAGGCGTCGCTCAAAAAGCGACGCCGGGTGTGGGCTGCTCCCTTGACCCGTCACCCGCCGCGCCCTCGCCCGGCCGCCTCACCGCTCACGGAGCGCTCGGCTGCTCGCCGCCGCCGCCACGCGTCCCGCGCCGCCACGCATGCCCCTTGCCCTGACGCGCGCGCTCTGCAGCGGCGCAGAGCGCGCGTCTGTCACAGACGGAGCAGCGACCGCGCCAGCGGTCGCTGCTCCGCCCCCCCGTCACGCGCGCCCCGCGCGACCGCGCCTCCCGTCTCCGTATCCTGGCCCTAGCCTCCTTCCTAACGTCTTCCCCACCCTACCCTCTGTTGCGCGCGCGCGCCCCGCCCTGCGCTCCCCCGG
>NW_005200132.1:0-2480 GCF_000372725.1 Emiliania huxleyi CCMP1516 | reverse complement strand
TACGCTGTGGGCGGCTACAACGGCGACGACGGCTACCTCACCTCGGTGGAGCGGTACAACGCGGCTACGAATGCGTGGGAAGCTGTGGCGCCGACGGCGGTGCGGCGGGTAGCTTTTGGCGTGGCGGTGCTCGAAGGCAAGCTGTATGCTGTGGGTGGCAGCGCGGGCTTCAACCGCCTCAGCTCGGTGGAGCGGTACGACCCGGCTGCGAACGCGTGGGAAGCGGTGGCGCCGATGGCAGAGGCGCGGTATAAGCTCGCTGTGGCGGTGCTGGACGGCAGGCTGTATGCGGTGGGCGGACAGGGTGCCGGCTACAACGCCCTCAGCTCGGTCGAGCGGTACGACCCTGGTACGAATGCGTGGGAGGCGGTGGTGCCGATGGTGACGGCGCGCCTCAATTTTGGCGTGGTCTCGCTGAGGGGTTAAAGAACTAACTGGCCCTCTGTCTTGGCGACTCTCTTAAGGTATCCTATATAACAGTGTCGGGCATGTGAGGTATGTGCCCCCGCGCCCCGGGGGGGGTGACAGTGCGTAAAGCTTTTGCAAACCCAATTTCCCGGTCCGGGCGTCATCTATAGCCGCTACTTCTTACGATCTTACCCTTCGCCTCGAATCGATGAAGGCTGAAGCGGGCCTCTGGGCCGGCGCGGGGGCCCCAGAGGGTGTGCATGCGGGGGGGAGATGGGGTCCCATGGCCCGCCGCAGGCGCCGATTTTTTCGGGACTTTTTTCTTTTTTGCGCGATTTTTTACTTGTTTTCATGGGAATTCGCTGTACTTGCGGCCATGCTATCACGCCTTGCGACAGCCTGTCGGCGCTGCTGACCGTGCCATGCTGCTCAACTGACCGCCTGCATAGCTCGCGGCCTTAGTCTTCGGCATTCAGTGACGACCTGATCGTACGGCCAGTAGGAAGGTGTCCTTCTAGCGCGTGCACGCTTCTGACGCAATGCGCGTCACAAACTGCCTCGGATTGGCTGCTGGCACTCTCGAGGCTATGCCTACACAGCCTCGCGCGCATGGGCAGTCAAGAGGGACCACGCACCTTCTCAGGACAGCGCCGGTGCCTCTCTCTTGGACCGGCAAACTTGGTGGTCTCGTGTCACCAATGTGGGACCAGTGCGGCATCGCGCCATCGACAGCTCTGAACTGCGCCTCACCACTGACCGGGAAGGCCGCCAAGTGGGCCAGCACAGGTCGCACATTGTGGCAGCAGTCAGCAGTGCATGGCTGATAGCTAGAGCAGCAGCGTCAGGGTCGCAGGGTCGGATCGTGTCAAGCCTCTCGCCCGGCCGGCCGCGTGCAGACGTCGGCCTGTCTGCTGTCTGGAGTGATCTGTCGGCGGTCAGTACGACCGATCAGGTCGGAGGTTTCTTATGGTTGGAGGGTCTATCTGTATGTACTCCTCGAGATCTCTCCAAATCTGCCCTCTGTTAGACCAGGTTAGATCGGGAAGTCGGTACTAGTAGAGACTAGTAGAGCCGGGGCCCCGTTTCCGCACTGCGGCGCGGCGCACGGTGCCTCCGGGGGGCCCCGCGCCGGCCCAGAGAAGCGGGCCTCACTTTTCTCTCTCGCTCTCCATTGGCTCGGCAGCTTCGCCTTCGGTCAGCCCTGGTTGGTTTTCAAAAATCTCTCTCAGCCGCGGCTGAGGAGGGTGTGGCGTGTGGGCGCATTGGGCGTATTACCCAGACGCGCTCGCGCAAAAAAATGTCAGGGTGTTCTTTGTGTGGTTGTGAGGTGAGTACGAGGACGCCGCCGTCGCCTAGACTGCCCTGCGTCACTACGTGCCTCCCCGTCTTTGTAGCCTGGTGTTTGTGCCCCGTTTGTGCCGCGTCCCGTGCCCCCGAGTTCAAAAAAACTTTCACGCAAAAAAACTTCCCCGAGCGATTTTTTATTTTGCCGGAAAATGGCCGCTGATGTCTGCTTGCGCAGGCCCAGGCGGCCCTCTCGGCGGCCCTCTCCTCCCCACTCTCGGGCTGCTGGTCTCGCTGCGACGCGGTCACTCGCCTCGCCTCACCCAAGCTATTCCGCACCCCGTCTGTCCGGTTGGCGGTGGCAGCAGAGGGCACTCCGCCTCCGGCTCCGCTCACCCTGTCAAAGGTCGCCGAGCTCGTCGAGGCCACCTTTGTCCGTGCCTGCATGGACGCGGCGCGCGGCGACGTCACCACACTTAAGCTCTTCATCGCGTCTGCTGTGGGCCCGGCTACCGGGGACGGGGCCCAAGCGCGGCGACGGGCAGCCGGCGTGGTGATTCGCTCGAGAGTACCTCAGACCCAGTACGGCATGTTGAGTCCGGCGCCGCTCGCCTCGCGGCGACCCGTCCAGTGGGTCGCGGTCGAGCGTCGAGCTGTGCGCTCTCCCAGGGGGTGGTGGCATGTACGTAAAAAGCCTGTCAATTTGCCGCCCGTAAAAGGAAGAACAGTCACCAACGCGCATCAACACGCGCGCATCCGCGCCCGCCCTCAGCCCTTGACAGAGTACC
>NW_005200133.1:0-2480 GCF_000372725.1 Emiliania huxleyi CCMP1516 | reverse complement strand
ACTTCTGCAATGGATTTACCGCTGGCACGGTGTGCTCGGGGGCGTGCGAATATAAGCTTGCGAGTGGCGCGTCGTGCAACCAGGTTCGCTATGGGCACGACCAATGCCAATCCGGTTGGTGCTACTGTTGGTTTGGCTTTTGCAGTTGCACGTGATTGATGAGCTGAAGGGGAGGGTCGGAAGGGGGTTTGGGGGGCCCCTGCAGGTCTCCGCCCTCTTGTGCGATGCGCTTTTGGTACGTATGAAATTCGTTTACTTTTCAAAGCACCCACTTTTTCCCTGTACGATGCTGTTCTCGGCCTCGTACTTACTCTCTCTCCTCGTATAGTAAAATCTGCTTCGTTGATTTCTTTTCACGGACACTCAATCTTGACCACACACGGTACGCGTAGCAAACACAGCACGCCGCATTGCCTCGCGGCTCACGGGGCGACGCTGCGCTGGTTGAGCTTCTGCGAGATCGCGACCAGCGCCGCCTTTCTAAAGTCGGGCTCCTTGAACCACGGCAGTGCGATCTGCGAGTAGAGCTTTGCTTGCACGAGGTCGGTCGGCGTACGCTGCATCACCTCGTCGAACCACTAAGACTATTCGAGAATATAGGCCCTATTTGGAGCCATATTCTTGCTTGCCATATTCGAGAATATAGACCCTATTTTGGACAAGAATACGGAAAGAATACGCAAAAAGAATATAGATAGTACTCGGCGAGAAAAGCGTATAAAGGCCAATCTCGGGGCCGCGCCGATTTTTCTTTTAGTAGGTAGGTAGGTAGAAAGGTGAAGAACAGCCAGGCTCGGACTGGACACCAACGCGGTATGGGTGGACGCAAGACAGATGATGTAAGAGGTGTCGAGAAGGGCTACCGTAGGCCACACTAGAGCATCGCTGGGGGTTCCCTGCCCTAAGTGGGAAGGATACGAGAGAGAGAGAGAGAGAGAGAGAGACACCTGGATGGAAACTCGAGAGTTGTCAGAATGGAGCAGGCGTGGCCGCTCATGCGGCCCGATGGGGAGGAGGGGAAGACGTAGGGCGTGCTTGCGCGCCTTTCTGAGGCCCCTCCAACCCACCCGCGGTCTCGGGGGACGAAGGGGTCACACCCGACGACCTCGGGAACTAGCCGGGGCAGTCGGAGAAGTGGCAACTCCGTGCACTGACGGTCGGCCGTCAGAAAACACGCCTCCGTGGCTCGGGTTACACCAAAGCTCGCTACCCAACGCGGCCAAAGGATATCCACCTCGAGAACCTCGAGAACCGAGCAGGCCGCGAGGTTATTTATTAGCAGGTTAGCAGATGGCCAGCCTTGCTATCGGGACGCAGCATGCCAGTCCGGCTATTGCAAGGGCGATTATATCTCGACCGGTGGTACCTGCACTCCCAAGAACGGCCCGAAAGAAGTGTGCCCTGATCAGGGTGCCGCAAATGCCGACTCAGGGTGTACGACCGGCATTTGCTGCGACATGAGGGACGGATCAACGGAATACTGCTCCGATGCCTCAGGGAGATGCCCAGAAGGGGCCGACTGCTTGTCAAGCACAATATGCCAGAGTGGCTATCTCGACAGGTCGTACGGTTATTGCAGTTGGGTGGGTGGCTTTGGTACATGTCAAGAGCTAAAGGCCATTCGAGAAAATTGTGGCACTGTCGGTGGTGGCGACGAAGAGTGTTATAGTGGGCAGTGCACATGCAACAAATGCGTCGGATCGAACGGCCTGATGTATCGGGGTGGGCCCTGTCGCGTGAACAGCCAGTGCCAAAACTCAGACTTTTGCAATGGATTTACCGCTGGCACGGTGTGCTCGGGGGCGTGCGAATATAAGCTTGCGAGTGGCGCGTCGTGCAACCAGGTTCGCTATGGGCACGACCAATGCCAATCCGGTTGGTGCTACTGTTGGTTTGGCTTTTGCAGTTGCACGTGATTGATGAGCTGAAGGGGAGGGTCGGAAGGGGGTTTGGGGGGCCCCTGCAGGTCTCCGCCCTCTTGTGCGATGCGCTTTTGGTACGTATGAAATTCGTTTACTTTTCAAAGCACCCACTTTTTCCCTGTACGATGCTGTTCTCGGCCTCGTACTTACTCTCTCTCCTCGTATAGTAAAATCTGCTTCGTTGATTTCTTTTCACGGACACTCAATCTTGACCACACACGGTACGCGTAGCAAACACAGCACGCCGCATTGCCTCGCGGCTCACGGGGCGACGCTGCGCTGGTTGAGCTTCTGCGAGATCGCGACCAGCGCCGCCTTTCTAAAGTCGGGCTCCTTGAACCACGGCAGTGCGATCTGCGAGTAGAGCTTTGCTTGCACGAGGTCGGTCGGCGTACGCTGCATCACCTCGTCGAACCACTAAGACTATTCGAGAATATAGGCCCTATTTGGAGCCATATTCTTGCTTGCCATATTCGAGAATATAGACCCTATTTTGGACAAGAATACGGAAAGAATACGCAAAAAGAATATAGATAGTACTCGGCGAGAAAAGCGTAT
>NW_005200134.1:0-2481 GCF_000372725.1 Emiliania huxleyi CCMP1516 | reverse complement strand
GGCCGCCCCGGGGGGGGGAGCGGAGGTAAAGCGGGCTCCTGGGCAAGCGCGGGGCCCTTGTTTTGTCTTTGGGAAAGACCGAAGCCAGGCGGGGAAGGCCGGGGAGATTCCTCCCAGGTGGACTTCGCCTCCGTCAAGTGCGGGCTTCCCCGGCGAAGGGAGGTGAGCCGGGGGGGGGAGGGGGAGGCGCGGGGCTGAGAGGCCAGACGTCGTGTGCGGGTCCAGAGGCGGCGCTCGGGGGCAGAGACGCGGGGCCAGACGCGCCGCTTGGCCCCGCTGAGCACGCCCTCGCGCCCCTGTCCCCAGGCGCTCGAGGAGGGCGAGGGCGAGGGCGAGGAGGGAGGAGAGGCGGGCAGCGCCGAGGGCGGCGCTCAGCCGACCGCAGCCAGCAGGCGCGCCCCCCGCACCCTCCACCCGCCCTTCCTCTCCTCCCGCCTACCCTCCTCCTCCCTCCTTCGCCACCTCGAGACCTCGCGACTGCCTCCGCAGGCTCGGCGTCGTCAGCGTCGAGTTTGTCGTGGAGCCGGTGGAGGCCCTGCCGACGCCTCCCGCCGCCAACGGCGCGGCGGATGCCGCGGCGGGCGGCGAGGGCGCGGCGGAGGGGGCGGGGAAGGAGCTCGTCGACGAGATAGTGTCTGGGCTTGGCGAGGCCGCGCTCGGCGACCCGCCAGCAGTGGCTGCCATTCTGACGGAGGAGGCGGAGGCAGCCAGCCTCACCTAGCCGGCTCGCACGCGCGGGCGAGCCGCCTCCGCCGCGTCCGGCTCGCCGGCAGGCCAGCCTGCGTCACACAGCCTGCGTGGCTCCGGGCGGGCGGGCGGCGGCAGCGGCGGCGGGGGGGGGCGAGATCGCAGGCCGCGCCGGCGAGGAGGCGCCGGAGCGCTCTTAGTGCGATGTACCAACGACTCGGCGCAGGGCGGACGCGGCACATTGGCGCCCGCCGCCGCCCTCGCGCCGGCTGCTCTTGCGGCTTTGGGGATGAGACACGCATGGCTGTCTTAACTTATGTGCAATGCTTGGGCCTGGGGGGAGAGGGCGTGAGGAGGCACAGCGCACAGGGCGGGTGTGTGCCTCTCGAGACCGGCATGGCATGACTCTTGCGCCGCGCTGTGCTGTAGTGGGCTGCGGGGTTCGATATTCGGGCGAGCAGGTGCTTGGGGATTGCCGGTCTAATATGGACCCGGCCGGGGCTGGTGTCGCGGTCGCACACACCTCACACGCTCGCCTCTTTATTATTTAATATATTCTAGACGCCGCCTCTCGAGAGGCGCTCTCCACAGGACGCAGCAGCAGCGCGTGCCACCTCGCACCTGCCTGCTGCCACCTCGAAGCTGGCAAGCTCGACGTCCATCTCTCTGCGGTCGAGGGCTTGCACATGGGTTCTCGCGTCGCGGGCAGTGGGCACCAGCCCACCACCACATCATTCGCCTCTCTCGGATACGTTCGAAGGCGGTGGCGGTGGCGAATGGGCACGTGTACACACAGAGCCTCGCACCCTTTCGCCCTTCTCATCACTGCCCCGGCGCCCACGTCTCGATCTTCTTGGGCAGCAGCTGGTTGGACAGGTCCTCCCCGTGGCCTAAGCAGCCGTACTCGCCCTTGCCCCACGTGAAGACGGCGCCGTCGGCGGTGATGGCGAGGCTGTGCGAGAGTGCAGCAGACACAGCGACGACGCGCTGGCCAGCCAACGCCTCGATCTTCTTCGGCAGCGGCTGGTTCTGCTCGTCGCCGTGGCCCAGCGGGCCGTCGCCTCCCTGGCCCCAGCTCCAGACGCTGCCGCCGGCGGCAAGGGCGAGGCTGTGGTAGTGTCCAGCCGCCACACTCACGGCGTGCTCGCCGCCCAGCGGAGAGGGGAGGCGGGTCGGCGTGTTGAGCCGCGTCACGCCCTCGCCGTGGCCGAGCAGGCCTGGGCCCCAGGCCGGCGCATTGCCGCACGACGAGAGCCGCCCCTCGCCGACGATGAAGAGGCTGTGCCGTTCGCCCGCCGCCGCCCTCGCCGGCGGGTTGGACTCGCACAGCAGCGCCGAGTAGCACAGCCACCGCACGGCGCAGCCCTCGCCCTCTGGCAGCGCCGGCAGCTCGAAGCCGCGCTCTTGCGCCCACAAGCGGATGCCCTCCACCGCAAGCGAGGCGTGGAAGAGCAGCGAGACGGCCGCGACGCGAGCGATGTCGGCGGGGCCGCAGCGAGAGAGGGCGCGCAAGAGGAGGTCCGTGGGGAGGTCGAGGAGGCGGGTGGGCGGCGGCGTGCTCGGCGAGGGCGCGTCGGAGGCGATGGCGGCGAGGCGGCGGCGGCGGCACAACGGGGAAGACATCGCGAGGGAAAGAAATAAGGCGCGGGTTACCACACACTGTCTAGCGCAGCCCCCCTCCGTGTCGCGATGCGCTCCCCGCTCCCGTTCCCCTGTGTCCCTGATCGTCCTTACAAGATCCTGCTCGTGCAGGTGGGGACCCTGTCCTTCTCCCACCCCTCGTTGGCGGACGGG
>NW_005200135.1:0-2482 GCF_000372725.1 Emiliania huxleyi CCMP1516 | reverse complement strand
GCTTTTGGAGCGGCTCGATCCGCAGCCGCGACGGCACCGCTCCTCCAACCTCGGCATGGCGCGGCTCGGCGCCGTCCGCCGCAGACGGCGCCCTCGCCTCCCTCGCCTCCCTCGCCTCCGCCGGCTCCGTTGGCTCCGCCGGCTCGGCGGACGAGCCGCACTGCTCGAGATCAGCCGAGGCGCGGCTCTCGCCGCAGCCGGGCGCAGGGCCGAGTCTCCACAAGAAGACCGAGCCGCGCACGTATGCCGCGGCGAGGGTGGAGGCGTCGCGCGCGATCGAGAGCGACTGGATGGACTTGTCCCCGTCCGGGACGAGCTCCGCCGAGCACGCGTTCTGCGCGAGGTCCCACACGCGGATGTTGCCTGCGGGGAGGCGGCTGGGAGTCACGGGCAAGGGAGGTCGGGTCTCGCGCCTGTCCCGCGGCTGTCGCCGTCGCGGTCGCCAGACACAATCTCGACCTGGTTGGGGTGGAGGGCGACCGAGTTGATCGGCGAGCCGGACTCGTACTCGCGCTGGCAGCCGGCCGCGCGCAGGTCCCACAGCTTGAGCGTGCCGTCCTCCGACGCGGTGTACATCCACTTGCCGTCCGCCTCAAAGCCGACGGCCGTCACGTTGGAGGTGTGGCCGTCGTAGGTGGTGAGCGCGCTCGGCGGGCCGGAGTTGATCTCAAAGAGCCGCAGCGACGGGTTGCCCGCCGCGGCGATGCGCTGCCGGTCGGCCGTGATCTGCAGCTGGTTGACCTGCGAGTCGGGGTGCTGCAGCGTCTTGTAGCACACGCCGGTCGGCGCCTCCCAGAAGCGGATCGTGTGGTCGTAGCCGGCCGTCGCGAGAAGCACGGACTGTCCAGAGTCGGACATCCGCCCAAGCACTCGGCGGGCGGCAGCACTGCTGCAGGGTTCGCCCGACAGGGTTCGGACTTTTTGCGGGGTATGGTATGGTAGGGTCGGCGCCCTGGCGCCGCGACCATACCCCCCCACCCGCACAGGACGTCGCCTCTGGCCAGCAGGACCATACCCCCCCACCCCCCACCCCACCACACGAGCGTACAGTAACCGTCGTGTTAGGCCGTCCGGTCGTGCGGCACGTGTTCGCGCGATGCAGTCTGCGCGAGGTGACCCGCCGGCAATCGTGCTCACCCCTCAGAGCGTGTCCGCAAAGGCCGCCAGGGCCTTGCGTGCCGGCGCAGGCGCGGGCGCAGGCGCGGGCGCGGCCGGTGCGAGCGCGGGCGCGGGCGCGGGCGCGGTCTCCGCCGGCGCCGCCTCCGCCATGGTCACCTCGGGCGCGGGCGCGGGCGCGGTCTCCGCCGGCGCCGCCTCCGCCATGGTCACCTCCGCTGGAACGGCCTCCGCCTCCGCCGCCTCCGCTGGCGCCACCTCCGCCTCCGCCATGGTCACCTCCGGCGTCTCCGCCGCCTCCGCCTCCACCTAGCGGCCCGCCATCCGCGCAGGCGCCGTCGAATCGGCGCACGTGGGCGTCGCTCACCATGATGCCCAGGTCCCGCGCGGCATCTTCGCCCGCCGCCTTCACGATGATGAACTCGACAGGCACACGCACGCTCGCCGGCAGCGCGCTGATGAGCCGGCGGTACTTGGTGGCGTCGAATGGCGCGCCGCGCTGCTGAGCCGCCGCCTCGCGCGCCTCGCGCAGCTCCATGATCAGATCAATGTGCTCGAGCAGCTCGGCGTCACTCAGCGCTGGAATGATGGGCATCAGCAGGCTCTCCCGCACGCCGCCCTCCGCGCCATAGCTGGCCAAAGGCACGCGCACGAGCGGTACGCGCGCCAACAGCTCATGCCCCGCGCGCTTCGCGAGCCACGACGGCGATTTGAATCGAAAGGCAGAATCAACGACATCGGCATCGAGCGCCGCGTTGAGGTCCGAGAAGAAGGTGGAGCGCGCGTGGACGAGACTCGCGCAGGCCTCGCGATAGAGCATCGGTCCGTCCTGCAGGACCATCGTGGCGACAGTTTTCAGCGCCTTCAGCTTGCTGAGATCGTGGTCGTCGCCACGGAAAGCGTCGCTTGTCGGAAGCCTCCCGTCCATCATGCGGACGGCATGCGGTGCAATCGCAGCGTCGAGCTGTGCGATGCAAGACGCAAGCGTACCAGCGCAGCAGCTGCGCACAGCGGCGCGCTCGGCGTCGTCGGGCAGCGAGCTGTCCAGGAGCCGAAGTTGAGGCGGCGTCGCGGCGAGAAGGCCCGCGACAGTATCGACGCGGCCGGGGCCGCCGTGAGTCGGCATCGTGTCCGCGGCTGTGTACCGCGGGCTGTGTTGGGTTCCGAACCCTGTTGGAAACGTGGCCCTCCCAGCGATTGACCATACCCCCCCCACCCGTCGAGGAGGCCGCCTCCCGGCGGCCAGGACCCAAACCCCCCCCCCCCTTTTTGGGGCCCGAACCCTACCATTACCTTTAACCCCCCAAAAAAGATTGGGAAACCCCAGCCCCCCCCGGGGGGGGGGGGGGCCGGAAAAAAAAAATTT
>NW_005200136.1:0-2483 GCF_000372725.1 Emiliania huxleyi CCMP1516 | reverse complement strand
CGATCGCCATCTCGCTGGCTGGCCTCTCCGCAAGGCCTCCCGACCGCGTCGAACTCACGGCGCGGGCTCTCTCGGCTACGGGACCGGCCCCAGCTTCGGCTGAGGGCTGACAAGCTGCCGAGCCCAAATCACTGTGAGAGTCGTGATTTCTTGTTGGTTCTCTAAAATCTGTGGTAAAATTCTAAAATCTGGTTGTTTTTGTTGAATTCTACATGTAAAATCTCTCTCCCTGAAAGCAAGGCCAAGTGTTCGAAAAAGAATTTTACCCGAATGAAAAATAATTCATCCCGAGCCCTGGGTGTATGCCGTCCTCCCATCCCTCCGTTGAGTTCTTGTTTTCTTTCTTTCTTTTAGGTGCCCCCGACTTAAAGATAAAGTGACACATCCGACAACAAAAACAACCAGGCGGACCACAGGGTCTGTCGGGTGTTGGTGAGGCCCACACGTGTTTTTTATTGGATGCACACATGCAGTGAAGAAGAGAGAGTGCGATTACCGACGACGTACCCCATCGTCGCGCAGAAGCGCCCAAAGGCGCCCTGTACACGGCGCGCTGCGCGGTCTCGCACCGCTAACAGCGAGAGTTCTCTTCTCTCTCAAGTCTCATTGGTGCCGAGCGGCGAGCGAGCAAGGCGTGGGGCGCTGCCCCTCACTCATGCCACCTCCGCCCGGACCTTCTCGAGCTCCACGTCGCGCGCCGCCACCGTCCCCTTGAGCGCCGCCACCGTCCCCTTCAGCTCCGCCACCTGGTCGAGCGCGTCGCCGAGCAGCCCCTTGGCCACGCCAAAGTCGCGCAGCTCCACGCCGCCGCTCGCCCGACCTCGGCGGCGTGGTCGGCCACGTAGCGGCGGCACTGCGCGAGGGCGGCAAGGCGCCGCGGGCGTCTCCGGAGCAGTACGAGTAGGGGCGGGCGACGGGGGCGGGCGCTAACAACGGACTACTACATGCCGGAGGTTCGAGGACGACTACTCGCCGCCCGGGCCGCTCGGGGCGCGCGGCTCCGCCGAGGACCAGGCGCGCCCCAGGCCCGGCGCGGCGTAGGTCCCACTCTGACGGAGAGAGGGGAGGCGCGGACGGCGGCCCCTTTCATCGACTACTAACACTCATCTTCTGGTGCCTAGCCCCGTGCAACGGCGGTCCGGCAGGCTGCCCCCAAGGCCCCCCGGGCCGCCGCGGGTTTGGGAGTTATGCTTAGGCACAGCTTCGGCGATGGCAGCCCCTCTCTGGGGTGTTGCATAGGCGGGGAGTCTCCCCCGCTGGTCTCCTCCTTCCCATTTTTCTTTTTCTTTTGAGAGCAAGAACGCCGGGTTTGTCTTGTATGTGCGTTTGGGATGTGTGTCGGTGCGGGGCGGTCCAGGGGGCGCGGGGGCGCGCAAGGAAGGAGACTCAGCGGTTCGTCGGCTCGTCGAGGTTGGAGAAGATGAGGGGGGAACGAGGAGAGGGATTTGGGCGGTCGGCGATGGGGTAGTAGCGGCAGGGCGTGGTAGTCGTCACCTTCCTGCCTCGAAAGGGCGGGGCTGTCCCGGAAAGTGAGAAACGCCGGGCAGCGTGTCGCGCCTTTACCCTCCCATACGTGTTTGTGCTCCTCCTTCGCTGTCCCATCTCCTCATCTCTTTCCCGCCTGGGCGGTGCGGTGGGCGGGCGCGCGGTGCGGTGCGGCGTGTGTGTGCGAGTGACTGCTACCAGGGACCATTGGCTTGTATTATTAACAACGAAGGCGCTCTCAAAAAAAAGATTTCCTCATCACGAAAAGTTTACATCCTGCGACACCACATCGCTCTTTCGCACGCCGCCCTCACTCCCACCCCACGTACGTTCCAGGCAGGAAATCAAGCAAGAGCAATGCTTCATACAACGACTCGATGAACTGGAGCCAGCCCCCGTCATCGGAGCTTGCGACGGGGACTCCGCACCCGCCCGCCTATAAGTACTTGGAGCACTTGGAGTGCAGTCGCGGTAACCTCACAAGTAAAGGCACCTCCTTTTTTAGCCCCAGCGCCCAGGAAGACGAATTTCGAGACCTCGATACCCTTGGGTGCTTTGCTCACCACCCTTTTCTGGTTTGGCCCTCAACCACACAAGTTGCACGACAACAGTGCGCCTCCCAGCAAGAGAATCCCTGCTCACACACACATGTAACATGTATGTGCATGTGCATGTGCATGTCCCACCATGGAGAGAGCGCATCTCTCTCTCTGTTGTGCGAGGCGTGAACCGCGCCATTCGCTCTCACCTGGCAACCCTGTCTGCACGTCTCGCGCGCGCGTGAACAGGGACCCCAAATGATGTGTGTGTGAGTGTTAGAGTTGTTTTGTTTTTGCCGAATCGGTGCACACCGCGCCAACACAACCACAGTCCGCGCACACCGCAGAGAAAGAATTTTACAAGAAAGAGAAAGAAGCAAGCGATTGCCACGAGGCATAAACACGGGTCTCCGAGGGTTGGCTCTGCGCTCCGGGTTTCCCCAGCAGCGGAATGCCGCC
>NW_005200137.1:0-2483 GCF_000372725.1 Emiliania huxleyi CCMP1516 | reverse complement strand
GTAGCATTTGCCGAGGCAGCTGTATATTCCCTTCCTGGTCCCTCGCAGATCGGGAGTGAGCGACGTAGCTTTGCGATGCGCTGTAGGATGGGCAAGGGTTGGGGTGGCGGTGCTCGTGTACTTTCTTTTCCTGCTGGTCCTCGAGATCGGGAGTGAGCGGTGTGCGATGCGCTGCGGTATGTGGGGAAGGGGGGGAGGGGGGGCGTGCGAGTGTATTCCCTTCCCGGTCCTCTCGCGATCGGGAGTGAGCTCCTCCACGCTGGGAGAGCAGTGTGTCGTGAGTTCTTCATTACGTGATCATTACTGCAGCCATGAGGCGGGGAGCGCACGCTCCGTCCGGGGGGGGGGAGGAGGCAGAGGCGGAGGCGGGCGAGGAAGAGGGAGAGGGGGCGAGCGAGTCGAGCCGCGACGAGCGTCTCCTCGCCACCGTCCTCGGCCTCGCCGGAGCAGGCTACCTCTCCAAGGCCTGCGCCCGCTTCTCGACCAACCCCGTCGCCGAGACGGGCGTGTACGATGACACGCAGCCCGGCGGCGGCCTGACAGCGGACCAGGCGCTGGTTCGAGACACGCTTCGCGACCTCCACCCGCAGTCCACCGCGGTCTCGGATGACGACATGCGGCCTGCCCAGGGCGCCGGCGGCGCCGTCACACGCTACTCGACCTCCAGCAAGGAGTACCGGGACGCATTCTGGGAGGTGTTCCACTCGGTGCCCAAGGCGCGGGCCATGTCCGTCGACGGCGTGAGCTATGAGGAGTTAGAGTTCCTGTACTACGGCGGGGCGGACACGAGGGAAGTGCTCTTCGACATCGTCGCCTCCATCAACCGCGGCGAGGTGCACGAGTCGGCCACAAAGATTTGGGGCGACCTCAACCTCCTCGGCATCGAGAAGAGAGACGACGACGGCAACCTCACCGGCACCCGTCCCATCGGCATTCCCGCCGCGATCCGCCGCCTCGCCAACCGCGTGCTCATGAAGCATCGCAGCGCCGACATGTGCGACCTCTTCACCGGCGGCACGCCTGACATGAGACGCACGGTCCGCGACGGCATGCGCGAGATCTGCCTCCGCCCCACCGAAGACGGCGGGCTCGGCATGTCGGCGGAGGAGGCGGAGGCGCGCGTCAAGGCGTGCAACATCCCCCTGCAGGTCGGCGTGGGACTCGCTGGCGGAGCCGAGGTGGCGATTCAGCTGCTGCAGGAGCATCTGCGGCGCAACCCCGGCCACGCGATCGCCTCGGACGACAAGCGCAACGGCTTCAACTGCATCTCTCGCAAGGCCATCTTTGCGGGCCTGCGGCGGTGGTTCCCGGAGCTCATCCCGACCGTCGCGCTGTGGTATAGCGAGCAGCGCCGCCTCTTTCTCTTCAACGCAGAGGCGCGGTGCAGCTCGGGCGACACCTTCATGTCGACCGAGGGCTGCGCGCAGGGCGATCCTCTCGGGCCCTTCCTCTTCGCCGTCGGCTATCATTGGACCCTGCTCGAGATGCAGGTGCGCAACCCGTCCGCCCTAATTTGCGCGACACCTACGTCGCGGACGCGCCGAGGGCGGCTCTCGAGACGATGCTCGAGGGCGACGACCTTGCTCAACTCTGGAGTGGCGTCGAGAGCAACAAGTCCAAGCGGTGCATGTGGGCCCCCGACCCGCGCTCGCTCGACGCGGTGCGCGACCACACGGATGTCAAGGGCACGCCGGACTCCGCAGACGGCGTCCTTCGCGGTATTCGCGTGCTCGGGGCGTACCTCGGGGACAAGGCGTGGTGCCGTGACAAACTCGTCAAGCGCGTCCGCAAGGCGCTGGAGCCGCTCTCGGGCATCATGGCGCTGCGCGACACCAAAACGATCCACACCGCGCAGCAGCTCGCCCAGGTGCTCCTCCGCTTCTGCAGCAACACCACGCTCACCTTCTTCCTTCGCACTATGCCGCCGTCGGTGACCCAGGACGCCGCGCGCGAGCACGACCGCCTGATGGAGGAGGCGCTCTACACCCTCGTGGGTGGCGCGCGGGTCGGACGCAACAGCCCACGGTGGCGGGTCGCTGTTCAGCAGGCCCGACTTCCGGTCAGGATGGGCGGTATGGGCCTGACCAGTGCCATGGACATCCGTGAGGCGGCGTGGGTCGGCACGTGGGCCCTCGTCACGCGGCCGATACGTGAGCTGCACGAGCCATTCCGCGACCTCGACGTGGCCCTCGCGCCGGGAGAGCGCTTCGACGAGCTTCGGGAGGCTCACAAACGCCTCCGCGCCCTTCGCGACGAGGTCGGCAAGACGTGGCGCGAGTGGGACGGGCGCACGCTATACCAAGACGTCGTCGGGCCCTTCAAGGAGACCAAGGCGGTGGGACGGCGCCGCTACCACCCGCCCAAGCTTACGCCGGCGGCGGAGCTGCTGCCTCTTCCGGAGTTCTCGTCTACCAGCGAGTTCTTACAGCAGGCGCAGCGGCGGTACACCGTCGGCGTACACCATCGCAACTGGCTCGCCCTCG
>NW_005200138.1:178920-183152 GCF_000372725.1 Emiliania huxleyi CCMP1516 | reverse complement strand
CTAGGGGAAAAAAAGAGAGGTAATTAGGGGGGTGGAAAAAACCCTGTAGATTTAGGAGGGGTAAGACAGGAAGTAAACCCCGCGTTGCGATCCAAAATCATCCCAAAGGGAAAGCACGTTGGGACTCTAGAAGTACGTCGAAATAATGGGGAATAAAATGGTTCTTCCCGGATAGCTTGGAGAGTCAGAGGCGCAGAAAGGGTTCGAGTGTTCGACGAGTCTTGCGAGCTGCGCGGTCAAACCTGGGGGGGACTGACCGCATCAAGGCGGAGTTCCGAAACCTGGGTGAGCACCTCTGGCAGTTCTCGCTCCCCATCGAGCTCTTCTTGCCGCACGGCTCTTCTGTGTGCCGGCACAGAGCTCCGTGCAAGCCTTCCAGCGTGATAGGAACGAGTGTATCGCTTCGACGGATCGACCGTGCTTGTTATCAAGACTGACATGACGTACACAGTGACACATCAAACGACACATGTTCTCCCACCCGCCGGGCCGCAAAACGCTCTCGACGAGAGCCACAAGAAGGCGACCACACAGCAAGCCGCTCGGTCGATCACGTTGCTCGCTCGATGCCGGCGAGCGCATGGCGCACGCCTTGGACGGTGGCGAAGCCAAAAACACCGGCAGTGGCCGTCCGCTGGCGTGAGCGGCGGCGGTCGAGACCTCACCCTTCGCGCCGACGACCCAACCTCACGCGGAACAACCCAACCCAACCCAACAACCCAACCCAACCCAAAAAGCACGATTCTCAAGTTGGGCCCTCTGTCTCCGACCCCGGTGTTTTGACACCCAACACTCTTCCTTAGCTCCTGAGGGGCGCGTGGTTCTAACCACGTAGTATGACTATAGCCCACCACAGACACCCTCCCTGCTCCACACGTGTGCACACTCCCTCACCCTCTCCTCTCTGCTCTCTCTCTCTCTCTCTCTCTCTCTCTCTCTCTCTCTCTCTCTCTCCTCTCCTCCTCCTCCTCCTCCTCCTCCTCCTCCTCCTTCCTCCTCCCCCTTCTTCCTTCTTGTATAAAATGAACTCGGGGGCACGGGTTCTTCCTTCTTCCGTCCGTTAACCATTAACACCGACCTAAAAACAGAGTAAAATCCAACCTGCAACCTACACAGCATCGGACTTGTCATTCCGGCGTGGCCATCTCCTTGCACGCCTCCGCCAGCTCACCGCCAGCTTTTTGCCAGCATGCGAGCTGTCAACACCAAAGGACGTGGCGTGCTGCCACGCAGCGCAATGCCTCCCAGGAGAGCAGCGCCGTCTGACACCAACGCGAAGGACAGCTCGAATGTTGAGTTGATCGAAGGCAGCCACGGCTGCGCTTTCTGCGCTGGTCTCTCTGATGTTTTGTGGCCGCTAGGGGAGCGGAGGACGGACAAGGGCCAGGAGATGGGAAGCAATACTAGTAACTCAAGCCGTGCCACCGAGACCAACACAGCCCAGGCAGAAAATCTGCAGTGGAACGTACCGGGTGCGGGTGCTGAGTGGTGGCGCCTGTGTGTTTGACGTAACGTGTGTTTGCATGCTACGATACAGTGCTAAGAGTACCCTGAGTAACGAGCCCCTGTGTTGGAAGCAGCGGGTTTGACGCCAAGGTAAGATTGACGAGCCTCTCTGTCCGAGAGGGAGGAGAGCCGCGGCGCGGGCGAAGTGCAAGTCAGGTGCAAGTGGCGCGGGCCGGCGGCGTGGGCGCCGCCTCGGGCTCGGCTCGTCGGCCAGCGCGTGGGCCCGCAGACGCACGGCACGACCTTAGCTTTTTTTCTTCACATTTGATGCTCAAGAAAGCGATGCATTAGCGCCCACACCTTACGCCCTACCCGCCACATCACTCTTACACAAAGGAAAGCACAAGCCGCCGGCCGCGGCGGTCGCAATGTACTTGCCGCAAGCGCCAGGAATGTGCGCAGCTTCTCGGCCCTTCCCCTCGAGGCAACAGCAGCTCTCGACTCGCCTGCGACAGGGGGCGGGGAGGCCTGCTCAGATCGTGAGATTCCGGATGAAGCATTTCCTCACGCTTGTGCGTCAGCAGAGGGAGCTTACGGTCATCAATGCAGGAGGGGAGGTGCAGGTGGGGCGCTGGAGGGGGCTGTGTGCGTCTGTGTGTGGATCGATTGGACGGGTGGGGGGGGGGGGGGGAGCGGCTCAATCCCTTAAATGTTCGAGTTTGTCTCGATCAGGGGTCAATACAGGTCTGTGTAAAGAGGCTCCTCCTCGCCGCTCGGTCCGAAAGGGGAGAGGGGGAGAGGGGGGGTGGGGGGGGTCTGCTGGGTTGCGGAGATCAGCCTTGTTGGAGGTCCTCACTCCGATGGCATCGCCACCGCGGGTCGGAAGTCATATGCATAGTGAGTGGCATCCTCTCTCCCGCGGGGGCGCGTGCGTGCGTGCCGTGCGTGTGTGTGTGGTGGGGGAAGGGGGGAGGGGGGGGGGGGGGGGTGCAAAAAAAGGCCCGGGGGAATGGAGGAGGGAGCCGGGCGGCGGCCCGTGGCTCAAAATGAGCTGGATAAGGAGGAATCCGCGTCGCCAAGAGTGGCTTGGAAGACCGTCGTGAAGTCCTGATGCCTCATCAGCGCCACGGGGCGCCGCCGCCGCCCGAGTGTGTGGGGCGTGGGTGTGGTCTGCCTTGTGGGGACGAGGCCCGGCGCGGGCGGGGGAGGGCATCACCACGCGGCGGCGCGCCTCTTCGGCGGTGCACCGTCTGGCGTGGCGCGGCACGTGGACGCGCGACACGGTACCTGCGAGAGGGGCCGCGGTGGCGGTCAGACACGCCGCGGTGGAGAGCGCGTGCGGGGTGGATGGCTGTGCGCAGCAAAGGCAGCACGGAGCTCAGACAGTGCGAAGCACGGCTCGCAACATCGCTTGCGGCCCCGGACGAGGGTAGGTTCTCCAGCGTACTCGCTGGACCCTCAGGACCGCACGCACTCAGACGAATAATGGGTTCATCACTGCTCCGGAGGCGCAGGACGGGCGGGCGGGTGGGGTCGGCGGGCGTGGGACAAGCAGACCTGGAGATGCGAGCTCCGAAAGGACGGCGTAGAGCTGCCGCACGTCACAGGATGGTGCTCTCGACGTGCGCCGCCAGCACGACGACGACGGAAGAGCCCGGTGAAGGAGCGATTTGTCCTTCAGGCCATGAGGGGGTGGAGCGTTTGGGGGCACGTAAACCCAGAACCCACCCAGAACCAGCGACGTGCCGTCGGTGTCACCGGAGTGAAGAAAACGTCGGCGGGCTACCCAGATAGGCGGTCTGTTCACATAAACGCACAACCCCGGGCCCGAAATCGCACAGAGACAGTCACGCAAGGGTCTGTTCACCACGGTGACACCCTATGCAATAGGTAGGTAGGTCCGGTTTTGACCGCCCCAGGAGGGCCCTACAACAGGCAGTACCCCATATTTTCGTCTTTTTCTGCAAAGGGGTGTGAACGGAGAGAGCAAACTCCTGCAGCTCCCACAGTCGAAATGTGCGCCAGCTGCCCGCTCACCTGTGTCACGCCGCCGCGCACGCACCTCGCTATGTGCTCGCGCGAGCTCCCGCCCGAGCCTCCAGCTCGGTTTCCCACTGCTGCGGAGCCGATCGCTTTTCCTCGGCGCTCGCGTCGAGCCGAGCTCTCGGCACTCTACGGCGGGCGTCGCTGTGCGGGGCGCCCGTTTCCTGCTGGCCCGAGCGGAAAGCTCCACGTGCCCGCGCGAGCTCCGGGCCGAGCCTCCAGCTCGGCGTCCCACTGCTGAGGAGCCGATCGTCGTCCGTCGGTGCTCTCGAGGAGCCGAGCTCCTTGGCCTGCGGCCGGCGACGCTGCAGGACGGCGCGCGCGCACCCCCCCCTCCCTCACCCGCGCGCTCTTCCGCCGGCGGCGCACACGCACCCTCGCCCCGTCGCTCTTCCGCGGCGCAGCCCCCCCCCCCCCCCCCACCAAAGGCACGGAGATTCTGCCGCGGATGATGCTTATCGGTCGCAAGAAGGAGCATACGGATACGGGCACGTCGGAAAAGACGAAAGGCCCCCCCGCCTTTGTGCTGGCGATCATGCTATTTCCGCTTTTTGCCCATCTGACGGGGCGGCTGGTGGGGCTTGGATTTCGTCTGGCAAAGATCGATACCGTATGACGCCGTTCAGGCTGCGTCTTCGATCTCCCTGGCATATTTCAGACCGATGACGGCCGAGTCAATCAGCCCCTGCTCTGATCCGGCAAATTGGGGGCACTACCGATCGTCGGCTGAAGCGCCTGAGAAT
>NW_005200138.1:168042-178820 GCF_000372725.1 Emiliania huxleyi CCMP1516 | reverse complement strand
CGGGGGGAGAAGAACACCCGAGGGGGGCCGTTTCCCCCGGGGGAAAGGGGCCAGCAAGGATTATTCCATTTAGGTCGGTCCCTCCCAAAAAATTCGGTGCCCGGACCCGACAGGGACAGGAGCCCGGGAAGGCTTCGGAACCAAATTTCTTCGGCCTTGGTTAGAAGGAGGCGGCGACCCGCGAGTACGCTTCGTGGGCGCCCGACGAGGGTGGTGCTGCTGTCGCTCTGCCGCGTGCGCAGGCGTGCGCAGGCGTGCCGAGGTCTCGCGACGGCACTCAGCCCTTCGCTGGGCGTGTGGGACGCCGGGTACAGAGAGCACGGCTTCTGGTCCGTCGAGGCTGCCCGCGCGGCGCGCGACGCGGCGGCGGCGCTTGCGCTGGACGCCGCCGACGGCGGCGCGGGGGCGGCGCGGGGGCGGCAGGCGCGGGGGCGGCAGCCGGCCCAGCGGGTCGCGGCCCTCCGCCCCCGCGGCGTCGTTGGAGGGCGAGCACCTCGAGTACCTACGGCGGCGGGGTGCGCCGTGGGGCGAGCCGCCCGTCGCGGGCGCCGCCGCGCCGCCGGAAGGGGCGAGGCGGCGAGCGAGGATCGTCGACTTTTGGCCGGGGGGCGCTCTCGACACTTACCGGCTGAGGTCACGTCGTCGGGCGCGTCGACGGGCTGGTTGGCCATGGTCCGCACGGCGGGGCGGCTGCGCCGCCAGGACTCGCGCGTCGCTGCACGCGGCCTGCAGAAGGAATGACAGCTCGGCGGCAAGGCTTTTCTTGCGCCGGGACGGCTAGGCTTTTTGTGAGACGCCGCTCGCGGAAATCGAGGAAGGCTTGGACTTTTCTTTTCTTGGGAAACGGGAGTGTTGGTTTAGAAGAGGCTGGCCAGCGACTGGACACACCGGCATGCGATGGGGGGACGCAAGCAAGGACGGGGATTGGAGGTTGTAGAGAGATATTTAACTTTTAAGCACAGCTCGAGGCGAAATAAAATTAGAAAGAATTGTACTCCCCGGCCCTGGATGTGAGGTTAATGACTGCACTCCAAGTGCTCCAAGTACTCCCTCCCTCCCTCTCTCTCTCTCTCTCTCTCTCTCTCTCTCTCTCTCTCTCTCTCTCTCTCTCTCTCTCTCTAAACCGTCTCACTCAAAATCTCTCTCTTTCTATCTCGGCTCTCTCTCTCTCTCTCTCTCTCTCTCTGTCTCTGTCTGTCTCTCTCTCTCTCATGTCTCAAAATCTCTCTCTCAGAAGCGGACACAAAAACTCGCGCGCGCGTGAACAGGGCTCCAGGCCCCAAATTACGTGTGAGTGTTAGAGTTGTTTGGTATTGCTAAAAATCTCTCTCTCAGAAGCGGAGCACACACGAAGATCGAAGTCGGCACAACAAAAATCCCCTTTGCAGCCAAGCCTACAGGGCACCTAATTTCGCTTCGCGCGCGGCCTGGGGATAGGTAGATAGGTAGGGCGTTTTGGCGCGAGTCATGGTGACAGACCCCCTATCTGGGCAGGAGCCGGAACCCTGGGCGACCCGCCAGGAAGAAAGACAGGTGCGAGGCGCGCCCAACGCACAAGGCTGGGACACTACTCATCGTTACCATCGACAAAGCATGATCGACCCGCAGCGCAGCGATGCCGCACTGCCGCAAGCCTTGGTCGTGACCGAGCTGATGGTAACTGGGATGTGCTGCCAGAGCGAGGTGGCTCTCATCCGCAAGAAGATTGGCATGCTGGACGGCGTCGTCGACCTCAAGTTCAACCTCATGCTCCGCCGCTGCACCGTGACGCACACTGAAGATCTGACGGCTGTCCAGCTCCTGCGGCCGCTGAACTGGGCTGCGCTGGGCGCAACGGTTCTACCACCAAAGGGAGCCGGTGGCGCCGGCATTCAGCGAGGCGCTCTTTGCCGGCCGGGCTTGCTCGTGGCCTTGCTCAGCTTGCTCCTCTTTGGCCTCTCGAACGGCATTTGGGCGCGTCCCGATGGCACCGAGTGGTGGGAAGACCCATTCTCGTACTTTGCACTTTCAAACGTTTGTGCTCACCGCCGCCGCCCACAGTCTGCAGCCGCCCAGTCCACAGAAACCCATGGCAACCTCTCCAGCACCGCCCTCAGGTGCTGCTTGGCCTGCCGATCCTGCTCCGGCGCGCCCTCACCGGCCTCCTGCAGAGGCGGATCAGCATGTTTGCGACGATGGCGATCGCGTGCGTCGGCGCGCTTGTGCTGCTCGACCTCTGGGAAGCGAGCGCGGTCGTCTTCTTCTACAATGTGAGCCCCCGAATCGATCCGAGGGCACCCGAAATCGGAAGATGACGCGAGCTGTGTTGCCACGTCCGTAGGCGTCCGAGTGGCTACAGCTATGGTGCGTCCACCACACGGCTGCCGCGTCCGACAGCCTCGGCGGCCTGCTGCCAGAGCTTGCCTACCCGGCGGATGGCTCAGCGAGCAAACCGCTCTCCGAGGCGCCAGCTCGCACCGACTGCGCGTGCCTCTGAATCTCAGTGTCAACAGAGTCGCGCCGTTTTCTTTACTGGCAGGTTGTCGTCGGAGAGCTCTTGCTCGTCAAGCCGGGTTCCGCCGTGCCGGTGGACGGCGAGGTTGTCGGCGGCTCGTCGGCCGTTGACGAGTCCATGCTTACCGGGGAGGCGGTGCCTGTCGCCAAGCGGGAGGGCTCGAGCGTGTTTGCGGGGACGGCCAACCAGACCGGAGTCCTCACGCTCAAGGCATTCCCCTTTCTCTATCACATCACGCTCCCGAACTGTGCGCCGGCCAGGAGAGTAAAATTCTCAAAACCGCGAAGAGACGCCACAAGGTAGGGCCCGGGGAAGGGAGGGCGTGAGGGTGTCTGCTCTTACTGGCGTACTTCAGGTCTCGCGGCTGCCCGAGGACGCAACGGCGGCGCAGCTGACAATGCTCGTGAGCCAGGCGCAGGGCGAGGGGACGCGCAGGCCCGTACTGGAGCGCCTCGCTGGCGTGTACACCGTGATGGTGCTGCTGAGCGCGTTGCTGCTCGCGACGGTGGGCCGCTGCGCTCGCCCCTCGGGCATGCCTGCTCCCTCAGCGTTCGCTCGCCCGCAGGTGCCGCTTAGTCTGTGCTCGTGGGGCGACGGCGACTCGCACGACGAAGATGCGACGTGGACGAGCCGGTGGATGCACTCGGAGGACGGCACTGACTCGTGTGTGTGGTGGCTTCGGCGTGCGCTCGCCCTCGTCGTCATTGCATGCCCCTGCGCGCTGATCATAGCGATGCCGGTCACGAACGCGTGTGGGATCTCCGCTGTTGCGCGCTGGGGCATCGACTCCTCGCCGTTCGACATGTGAGGCGCTTGGGCTCTGAGCATAACACGGTTGCCACAGGCATCCTCGTCAAGAGCCCGCAGCAGCTCGAACTGCTGGCACGCGTGTCGAGGCTCGCCTTCGACAAGACGGGCACGCTCACAGAGGGCCGCTTCCGCCTCCGCCAGGTCCTCTCCAGCGTCCCACACTTGAGCAGTAGCCACGTCACCGAGGGGTGCCGACCGCTCCCGCAGGTCACGACCAATGAGGCCAATCCGCGCGCAACGCTCGCGGCCGTCATTGAGGCAGCGGCCGCGGTCGAGAAGAGCTCGTCGCACCCCATCGCCGCTGCATTCCTCGAGTATGCTGCGGAGCTTGGCGTCGACCCGCCGCCCGCGCCGCAGTTCACGTTGCTCGAGGGGGAGGGGCTTGTGGCCGTCGTCGACGGCGTCACGGTGCACGTCGGCAACGAGCGCCTCGCGCGTCGTGTCTTGGCGGAGACGGCCAAGGCGAACGGAGAGCCGCCGAGGACTCCGGCCACAGAGGCAGCGGCTACGGCGTACGCGGAGGCGAGGGCTGCTGTCACGTATGCGACGCGAGAGGGCTTACCCGCCCGCATGCTCAAGGCGCTACAGAAGAAAGAAAACGCCGCCCGCGAGGCGCTCGACGCAGCCAGAGCAGACGCGCGCGCAGATCAGGCTCGCGGGCCCGGTGGCACACCGCCGATGCCACTATCGGCGCAAACAACGTCGCCGCCGCCCTCGCCGCCGGGCAGCACAGCCGATGGTGGGGACGAGTGCGGGGTCGGCTGTTGTGGCGGCGGATGCGGTGTGCCTCCCCTCGACCTCTCCTCGGAGCTCGTCGCGAGGTGGCAGCAGGCGGGCTGGACTAGCGCAGCCTCCGCTCCACGCCAGCGTGTGGGGAAGCCTCACCTTGGAGCACCTCACCCCATAGGCCGGCTGTTCGGTGCTCTGGGTCCTCTTCGATGGCGAGATCGCCGCCGCTTGCCAGGCCCGCCGCCACCGCCGCCACCACCCGCCATCACCGGCGCCATCGCCCCCCCCCTTCAGCTCTCGCCCTCACCAAGCCCACCCGCGCCGCCCGCCCCCGCAGCTCTCGGATGAGGTCCGCGGCGAAGCGGCAGCTACCATGCGCGAGCTCGAGGCGCTCGGCGTCGACGCGACCATGCTCACGGGCGATTGCGAGGCGACAGCGCAGGCGGTGCGCGTACAAGTCGGCATCGGCGACGCCGTGGCCGGCATGAAGCCATCTGAGAAGCTCGAGCGCATCCGGGCGCTGCGCAAAAAGGGGGTCGTGGGCATGGTCGGTGACGGAGTAAACGACGGTCCCGCGCTCGCGGCTGCCGACGTGGGCATCGCGATGGGCGTGAGCGGCACCGCGATGGCCTCGGCGGCCGCAGGCGTCGTGCTCATGTCCAACGACCTCCGCCGCATCTGCGACGCCGTGTGGGTGGCACGGCTCACCACGCGCACGCTGCGCGCCGCCGTGGGAGCCTCCCTTGCGCTGAAGCTCGTCCCGCTCTCGCTGATGTTTGCGCTCACCGGCGCGGAGGGGTATCTGATCGCAGCTGCCGTCGGGTCCGACGTGCTTGGCCTCGTGATTGTGCTCGCTGCGGCGATGAACCTGCTGCGCGTGCAGCCCAGGTATGCGGCCGAGCCGTGCGCCAATTATGTTAGCGCCCTGGAGGGACCCACAGTCGTGACATCGAGTGTGTGAGGGTTAAGCAACTAGTACAGACACATCTGGGATGGTTGGGTAGTAGGGCTAGAGGGTCGCTCTACACTTAGCCTCTGTAGCGAGCGAGCGCTCAACTTAGCCCCCGCACGGAGCCGGGCTCGGACTTAGACGCTGTATGGTCGGGGGCCATGAACTTAGACGACATAAGGCCAACTCCGGGTAAAACCCGGTAAAAAATACCTGGACGCGTCCCGACCAACGTATGCCGCGCACGACGCCATATCGCTTCCTCCCAGGGCCAGTGCGCTACTTGCGGCGCGCAACGCCTGCTCAAGTACGCGCAACGTACCATATGCTGCCGCTATGCGTGCCTTAAGGCGGCTGCGGCGAAGCGGCGGGCGCGGCATGCCGATGGCAGTGCGGACGATGCGGTTGCGATGTGTTCTGCTTCAAGACCGTGGCGGTGCTTGGCATGCACTTCTGCGATCCCAATCAGCTCATCGCAACGAAGCAGCGCAACAAGCTGGCTGCTGCCAACAAGGCCCTATGCTACCTCACGCGCGGATCGTTCAAAGAGGACCAGCATACACAGGCTTCTCTGACATGCGTTTGTTTGAGCTTGAGGCTATTTGTGAGAACTGTTTGGCGAGAAGTCGCCGAAGATTGCGCTCAAGAAGCAGCAACGAGAATCGGAAGAGGAGGATGCTGAGGCGGCGATTGCTGAGCGAAGGATCGATCGCCCGCCGCAGGCGAAGAAAATTTGGGGCATGGGGGCTTGCGCCGCGTATCGTTGTACTTTGATCACGGTGGGAGCCTCTTGGCCCCAGGCCGTCCACGGCCGACTTAGCCGATGTAAGAGGCTCCCGCTGATCTTAGACCGCGCAAGCACTCCAGCGTGGCTAGCCACACTTAGACCCGTTAGGCCTCCAGGCTCAGAACTTAGACTACTACCCAACCAGTACATCTGGAGCCGTTTCCTATTTTTCTAGCCAAAATCCTGCCCGTGCAGGTGGGGACCCTGTCCTCCTCTCCCATCCCTCGTCATTTGGGCAATTGGGTTGTCTGTAAAATCTTTCTTTCTTTCTTTCTAATCTTCTAGCAGGCACTTCAAGCCTCGTACCAACGGAAACCGTGCGGCGGTAAACATGTCGGTTCGTACGCCTGCGCGGGGTCCATTGGGAAGCCAAACGATTCGAAATCGTCGTGGAACGCATGTCTCACCTGGCGTGCGCGGAAGGAGGAGGTCGGGGGCGGGAGGGAACGACCGGGTGGCAGGTCTCTGACCTTGGCCGCAGAGTGAGCATTGTACCAGGCCACCGTAGCTGGAGGGCCTTTCGCCGTGGCGTCGCGAACACGCTGCGCGTGAGACCGGCTGGCCGCGAGGCAAAGCTGCTCTGGGGTGCTACCTCGTGATGCCTCCGGCAGCAAGCGCTGCAGCTGCGCAAGATAGCCGAGGTGGGCTAGGACACAAAACAACTGCGGCTCAAGTCCCTCGGTGCAGCCAATGAATCGGACCCGCGGGTGCGCGACAATCATCTCTGCTTGCGGGTAGACGTCGATTTCCGCTGGGTATTTATGGAACTGGTGCGTCAAGACCCACTGGTTGAAGCGCCGCGCCGAAAGTTCACCACGCGAGGTCCTGTTGATCACCTGTTTTGGGGGTTGGGGGCTTTAGGAGTAGCTAGGTAGGTAGCGAATCCGTGCTAGTCGGCAGTGAATTCGTTCAACCTCTCGCCTGGTGGAACTCTGCGTTGCTCAGCACCCGGCGGTATGGGTTGGCGACAAAGCTGAAGGAGAAGTCGATCGGCCCGACGTCTCCAGGACCAGACATGTAGTGCCCATGGAGGCACGTCGAAATATTGAGCCTTTGCTCCGACTGCAGCAGCCAGTGCACAGCCCTCCTCGAGCCGCTGTGTTGGGGCTGGACGTACATCCAGCGGATACCGGTGGGTGAAGTGCCGTAGCAGCGACCATCGCCGGTGGTGCAGCGTGGCAACAACACAATGGAGATTATCAAGAGCCGCCTGCTCCTGGCCATGCGCGTGTAGCTGCCTGGGAGTGGATGCCGCGCCTCCAAGCTGTCGGGCCGGGGCCACAATTATTCCGCTTCACCCAGCCGCCGGGATGCTTACGCGGGACTTTTACTGTGGTGGGGGTGGGGCGCGTTTCACCGGCGCGAGAACAAAAGCGTGCGCACGAACGGGTCCCACCTTCTTCGCAAAGGGACCCCACGATCAGCTCTGTTCAAGCTCTCCCTCTGTGTGAGTGTTAGATTTTTTGGTATTTTTTGCCACACCGGCCACAGGCTGCCACAGACAGCATAGCGGGTGGGGAGGCCCTAAAACGGCGGGAGGGGTAGGGCTATATCGATAGAGCTAGAGGGCTCAATCACCCCTCCACCCCTAACTCTAGCTATCTCATGCATGGATTCTAAATATTGTGAATGGAAGGGCGCGCGTGCGACACGACGCGCAGCGGCCGAGCCGCGTGAGCAGCGACGGCGCGCGCAGACCTCCACCATGCACCATCCACCTTCACGGACGGAGCATCCTTCCTTGGACCACCCCCAATGCGCAATGGTGTAATGTTTCTACTCGAGTACTGTTGTGCTTTTGTGTGAATCCCCAGGGCCTCCAGGGCTCGCACCTCAACCTTGAGCACTTGAGCACTTGATAGGGTCGATTCCGCATGGTACGGGACCCCTCGATCGTCTCGCCCTCCCTCACTGGTGTGTTCATTGGGAGGGGGGTCATGAAAACACGGTACAGGATCCTCAACCTCATAGAAAAGAAAGAAAACACCCAAAAGGGAGGGGTGGGAGGACGGCACGCCGCCACCACACAGGGATTTTAAGTCAACTTCTCATAGACCAGCGCGCAGCGCGCTGCGGTATTTTTCTCTCAATCAGGTCTGTGAACATCAACAACACGCTGCTCGCAAAACAAAAACAAACTCTCTGCTCGCAACACATGCGTGTCGCGCACTCATTCATGACCGGTCTCAATGCCCCACCCCCCTGCGCGCGGGCCTTCTAGGCCCGCGGGTAGTCTCCCCCCATCCCCTCCGTGCTCGCACCTCAACCTCTCACAGACCAGCGCACAGCGCCATACTAAGTATTTTCTCCTAAACCATAACAAAAGGCTGTGAACGACGGCTCACCATGTTGACAGTCCACCTCGATCCGCCCAGGAAGAAGCGCGCTGTCGCGTCGTCGGCTGCCGCGCTGGCGGCGCCGGCCAAGAAGCCGACCACAACCTCGTGGGAGGAATCGCTGAAGCGGTGGGCGGCGCCACTGACTGCGTCCTCGGCCGCCAGCGCGACAGAGACCAAGGTTCGCTGGCTGCTCTCCGACAAAGCCGAGTCGGTGAAGAAGTCGATCGAGGGTGCCATTGACAAGCGTCTCGCCGGCTGGCGCCCGGGCAAGGACTGCAGCTGCGAGCGCGAGGAGAAGGAGTACGCCCGCGGCGAGTGCCCGGGGTGTGGTGATTGGGACTGCTGCGGCGAGTGCGACTTCCTGCAAGACGGCGGCGGCCGCGAGACCCTCGCCGAGATGCGCGAGCGCTGCCTCGAGGACTGCGACGAGCGCAACGAGTGGGAGAGCGAGGCGCGCGAGGCCGTGCCCGAGCGCGTGAGCGCGTGGGTCAAGAAGGTAGTCCGCATTGTCGTCTCAGAGGCCAACGCCAAGCTCGACGGCCCCACCAAGAAGTGCATGCTTCTGGGTGCGCGCGCGGCCATCGCCAACCTCGCCGACTTCGACGAGTTCGTTGGCACTGCGGTCCAGGAGCTCGCCGACGAGGAGCTCCAAGAGCTGATCGCGCCGGAGGAGGAGGACACGGTCTGGCCCGCAGCGGACCGATCCTCTCCTCTCCGGCTTGCTCTCGCCGCGTGTGCTCCCCGCGGAGCACAGTCTTCGGCGACGCGTGCACATCCGCGCACAGCCGGCGCCGGGCACCATAGGGCGCTTTCGACAGGCCACCATTTTTTGATTAGTGCCAGGCATCCCTGTCTACGCCCTTACTGCTGCGCTGTCCTCAGGTTGTCGCAGTCGGAGCGCCTCAGCTCTTGTGCCGCAGCAAGCTCATCCCGCGCCGATGCGAGCGCCTTCTTCATAGCGTTCGCAGAGCGCTGCTCAGAAGCGAGCTCCTTGGTCTGTGACCGCAACTTCTCTTCCAACTCCTGCCGGAGCAGCATCTCAGCAGTCGCACTACTCGCGGCTGCATGGATGTCCGAGCCCTCTTAGCGTGGTTTGCGCGTCTGTGCTGACGAGAGTGCGGGAGATGCTGCCCTCGTGCTGAACAGAGATTGCGCCAGCGGTAGCAGTGCTGCTTCGGCACACAACAACATTGCTCGTGGCCGAGCTGGCATAAACCGCCGCACCAGCCTCTGCGGCTGCAGCGGTGCTTCGGATCGCGTCGAGCACCGCGCCTGTATCGTGCATGAGCACAGCCTCGAACATACTGAGGTTGGCTATTCCGAGTTCGTTGAGCAGGCGCTCCAGCACAATGCTGAGCTGCGTCGGTGCCATTTGTCGACGTGTCTAAGGGAACGAACGTCGCCGAAAGTCCTTCCGAAAAGTACGTCTAACGCCTCCTGCTAGCTGGGGCACGCTCCCATGCGGCTGGGGGCCGCTCTCCAGCTCGATTAGGGCGCTTTTCGCGCGATTTTACGGATATTCTGCACCTTATTTGGGTTTGGCTGTGTCGGCTCGCTCGAAAACTTATGCTCGTCCTCTCTGGCGCGAGCGCCGCGGGCTTCGCGGCGGCCACCAACGCGCAAACTGCGCAGCTGACACCGCGCAACGAACCGTTCCGGCTGCTCTACGCGCCGCACTTCGGCATGTTCCGACACCATGCCGAGTCGCTGGAGGACCAGCTGCAATTCGCTGCAGAGCATGGCTTCCGCGCATGGGAGGACAATGACATGGGCAGCCGTGACGAGGCGACTCAACGCCGCCTCGCCGCCAAGATGGAGAAGCTTGGCATGCAGATGGGTGTGTTCGTCGCCCACTGCGACTTCTCGAAGCCGACGTTTGCATCAGGCCGCAAGGACCATCAGGACCTCGTGCTGGCCGACATTGACAGAGCTTGCACGATCGCAGGGCGCGTGAACGCGAAGTGGTGCACGGTGGTGCCTGGCCTCGTCGACCCACGCAAAGACGCCGGCTACCAGTTCAGCAATTGCGTCGAGCTGCTCAAGCGATGCTGTGAGAAGATCGAGCGGAACAGGAGTGAGCTGGTCATGGTCCTGGAGCCGCTCAACTTCCGTGACCACCCTGATCTGTACCTGACCAAGATGGCGCAGGGCTTCGCGATCTGCCGCGCCGTTGGCAGCCCCCATTGCAAGATCCTCGACGACCTGTATCACCAGCAGATCACCGAGGGCAACCTGATCTCAAACATCGACGCGTCTTGGCCCGAGATCGGCTACTTCCAGTGCGGGGACAACCCCGGCCGCAAGGAGCCTAACACTGGTGAGATCAACTACAAGAACGTGTTCAGACATATCCACCAGAGGGGCTGGAAAGGCATCGTCGGAATGGAGCACGGCCTCTCGCAGGGAGGCAAAGAGGGCGAGCTCAAGTTGATACAGGCGTACCGCGATGCCGACTCGTTCTATGACGAACATTACGGATTGGAGGGGGGTGGCGGCACATAGGGGGAGGGGGAGACGCCGATCCGGGAATCAAGTTGGTGCCGGCAGTCAACACGCGAGGTGTCTAGACGTGATGCTGATGGTCACCAGAAGCTTGTGTGAAATTATCGCACTCCCTCGGGGGTTGTCATGGGACTGGATAACACACGTGAATTAGGTGTGTTATCTACT
>NW_005200138.1:134782-167942 GCF_000372725.1 Emiliania huxleyi CCMP1516 | reverse complement strand
TCAGCATCACGTCTAGACACCTCGCGTGTTGACTGTGGAGAGAATCTTTGACGGGAGACGCGGACGGCCCGCGCACAGTGATGACATCCACAACCATCGGACCGCAGTTGGCCGCTCGCCGCGGTCACAGCTCGTCCCTGCTCGGCTGCGCCGGCGACTCGGCCTCCTCGATGCCCTTTGCGACCGCGTCGAGCGCCGACCAGCGCTCGCCAATCACGCGCGTCGCCTGGCT
Source organism: Emiliania huxleyi CCMP1516 (assembly GCF_000372725.1). Taxonomy (NCBI): domain Eukaryota; phylum Haptophyta; order Isochrysidales; family Noelaerhabdaceae; genus Emiliania; species Emiliania huxleyi. The sequence continues at coordinate 167,710 of NW_005200138.1, read as the reverse complement.
GAGCTTGGGCTCCTTGGTGAGCGGGTTGTTGCAGAGGTCGATGGTCTTTGCGCGCGGCTTGGAGGTGTTGCCGCACCACGTCTCGCACCTGTGCACTCAGGGCGGCGTGAGGAGACGCTGCTCACGGCCTTGGGCGCGCCGCGTCGCCGTGCGCCGCACCAGAGCCACTCCTCTGGAAGCGAGTGGATGGGCACCACGTGCTGCGCGTAGTTGGGCAGGTCCTGCCAAGGCGACGAGCGAATGAGCGCCTCGGCCACACGTGGCCGATCTCGGCCATCTCTCGGCCGCCTCTCGGCCGCACCTGGTCGAGGTTGGAGAGCGAGTTCGGGTCCTTGGAGAGCGAGTCGTAAAAGACGCGGTACTGGTCGCCGTACGCGCGCCGCCGGAACTTGTGCAGATCGACGACAAAGAGCGCCTATCCACCGGTGCGAGACGTTGCGTCCGTCCCCGCCCCGCCGCTGCGGCCGCATCCCGGCAGCTCGCGGCGCGCCGAGATGTGGTACGGCCGCCCCTGCAGGTGGTCCCTCCAGTAGCCTGCGGCATGTCTCGGACGTGTCATGGACGTGTCCTGGACGTGTCCTGCACGCGGCCCCTCTCGAGCAGCCCTGCGCGAAGAAGCGGAAGCCCGTCGTGTCGGGGTTGGCGTCCGCCTGGCAAAATGGCGTCATCGCCACCGCCGCGCGGCCGGGCAGCTTCATGTCCCACAACTCGCCAACGTCGGCGTTGACTACCTGCTCTCAGCGAGAGGCGTGGAGAGGCGCGGCTCTCTTCCGCGTCGCCGCCGCCGGCCTGTCGGCTGCCTGGTCGGCGTCAATGTAGATGATCCGCCGCACCGAGAGGGGGAACATCACGTCGAGGAAGAGGATCTTGTAGCCCCAGATGATGCGCTGCTTGTCGGTCTGCTTGTGGAGCCACGAGGGCCACTGGTACTGCACGAGCCCGTACTCAAAGCCGAGCGCCTGTGGAATCGTCTCGGACATGTCGTGGACGTGTCCCGGACATGCCCCCGCCCGCGCTCGATGCCGAGCGCCGCCGCCATCGCCGGCAGCGAGCCGATGAAGGCGGGCGAGAGGAAGTTTTTGAGGAACCAAAACTTGACGTGCCGCTTTGTGCGCTGCAGCACCGACTGCAGCATGATCTTGAGGAAGCGCTCGTACAAGTGCCTACGCGCGCAGACTCCAGCGCATCGAAACGGGCGTCCGGCGGCATCGCCCCCCACGGGCATGTGTGTTGCGGTGCCCCGACGCGAGAGAGAAGACGTGCACAGTCTCGCTGGCGTCGCCCTTCTCGCCGCCCGACCACCACTTAGCCACAGATCCAATCACGCCCGCCGCGCGCTCGCCGCCGTCGCCCGCGCCGGCGCCGCCGGCCGCCTCGCCCTGCTTGTCGTCGTCGAGTATCGAGACCTGCTCACAGCAAGAGGCGTGATCGGACGCCGCTCGCGCCCCACCCCCGCGTGCTACCGGCGAGACAGCGCGGCACCGACTCGAGCCCGGGCCGCTTCTGCGCGAGCAGCAGGATGTTTGCGCCCGTAAAGTCCGCCATAGTGACCCGCACCTGCTCCCGGCGCGAGCCGCGTGAAGAGGCGCCGTTCACAAGCCGCGCGCACAAGGTGGGGCTCCGGCGACGCGACGCGCACCGCCGCCGCGTCGTTGAGAGTGGCGGGGTCGATGCGCTGCATGCCTCCGCGAAACGCGCGCGTCGAGTGGCCGGCGGCGAGGAGGGCGGGCGCCGTGCGGAGGGTGAAGACCTTGCGCGCGGGAAAGGGGGAGGGGGAGGGGGAGTCAATGACGACCTCGGAGGCGTGGCGGTGGTGCAACCTAACCGATCAACGAGTAGACCGATTGGGCGGGGCGGGGGTGGCACCTCGGAAGAGGGCCCTGGCGCGAGGGAGAGATCCCACACGCCGGGCGCCGCCTTGAGCTGGAAGTAGCCTACCACACCGTCCAACCAACGCTCGGCCGCCGCCGCGGCTCGCCGGTGCGTCGCCGCCTCGGGAAGGGGGGGGGGGCGGGCAGGGAAGGGGCGAGGGGGGCGGGCAGGGAAGGGGCGGGGGGGCGGGCAGGGAAGGGGCGGGGGGGCGGGCAGGGAAGGGGCGGGGGGGCGGGCAGGGCGCGCGCCCAAGTTGGACATGACGAGTGTGTCGGTCGCGTGCGGCTGTGCGGTCGTCCCGAGCAGCAGCTGCAGCCCGTTGGGGGGGTGGCGCGAGCCGACGTCCTCGCAGCTGCCCGTGATGAGGAGCGACGCGAGCTCGTACACGGCGGACACCGTCCGACGGTCGCCTAATATCGACATCCTCTCGGCGTCGTCTCGACACCATCTCGACGCCTGGACGGCCTCCTCCGCTCGCCCAGCTCGGCGAGCCGCAGGTTGTCCATGTCGTACGCCGCCTCGGTGCACTCGAGCAGCCACGCCTCGGGTGCGTCCACGTGCAGCGTCAGCACCTGTGGCGTGCGCAGCGACGAGAAGAGGGCGCGGTCGAGCTGCGGGCTGAGCGATCGGCCGGCGTTGTCGAAGCTCGGCTCGAGCGACACGACGTACCTACCAGAAGGTTCCAGGAAAGGTCCAGGAAAGGTCCAGGAAAGGTTGTCGAAGCTCGGCTCGAGCGACACGACGTACCTACCAGAAGGTTCCAGGAAAGGTCCAGGAAAGGTCCAGGAAAGGTTGTCGAAGCTCGGCTCGAGCGACACGACGTACCGGTAGAACGACTCGAGCGGGAACTTGTCGATCTGCAAGCTCGGGTTGAGGTGCAGCGTGACGGAGAGGCCTAAAGGGGGGGGAGCCTGCGACTCAGCAACCAGACAGCGGAAGGCGGGCGCGGCGTGGCGGAGGGACCGAACGTCTCGGGCAATCTCGGGCAATCTTGGCAATCTTGGCTCATATCGGCTCATCTCGGCTAATCTCGGGCCGAGCGACTCGTGCAGCGCCATCAGGATGGGCACCGCGCGCTGCGCCTCCTTGGAGAGCGGGTCGAGCACCGCCGTCAGCTCGAGCGCCTGCAGCAGCTCACGCCGAGGTCAGCCGGCGCCGGAGAGGCCGAGAGCGGCACCAGCAGCCCGCTCGACGCGCCTTCCCCGGCCCGGAGCCCGCCAGCTGCACGCACGCCGCACCGCACCCGAGGCTCTCGGGTCGGAACGCCATCTCGCGCACCCCTCCGGCGGCCGCCGCCGCCTGCGCGCCCCGGCTAAGCGCCGCCACCGCCAGCATGAGCAAATCTGACCGCTGGCCGAACTCCTCGGCCGACGGGGCGCCGCCTGCGTCTGCCGCCTCCTCGGCTGCATCCTCGCCAACCAACTCGCGGACGAGCGTCGCCCCCGGCGCCTGACCACAGGGGGAGAGGTTGTGACGAGGTGCCTCGTCGCGCGCGCCCCGCCTCCCGCCCGGCGGCGCCTGCGCGCGCTGCTTGTACTCGAACTCGCTGAGGAGCGCCTGAGAGACAGGCTCGAGGTGACAAGGAGGGCTGATCCGAGGCCGCGACAGAGCTCGCTGGGGAGGCGCCAGATCGACGGCGTCGAGTTTGCCCGCCGTCGCCGCGTCGACCAGCCGCCCGTTGACGACGATCGCCGGCGCCGCGGAGACGCCGAGCGAGCGGCAGAGCGCAGCGTGGTGCGGCGCCACCACCGACTTCACGCCGGCGATGAGGTTCGCAGTCTCTGCTGCGGAGAAGGCCTCGGGCACCGCGCTCGCCAGCAGCTCGGGCGTGAGGGCCTCTCCGGCCAGCGCCGCCGCGTGCAGCAGGGCGAGCAGCCGCCGCGCCGCCCCGAAGTCGTGTGTGGTCTGGAGCAGCTTCTCCCACGCGGCAAAACCAACGCGCGAGCGCTGCGCCGCCTATGGGGGGGTCTCGGAGACGGCGATCAGGCGGGAGAGGGGTCCCGAGCGGCGGGGGCGACGCGGAGGAGGCTGCGGCCGCCTCCTCCTTCCGCAGGTGCTCCATCGGAGGGCAGGCATGCCCGTGCTCGGGAGTGCACTCCCCACCGGCAGGCCCTCGCCCCAGCTGCAGCAGGCCGAGCCGGACGCGCCCGCCCGGCGCCGCCTCCGCCGCCTCCACCGCCGCGGCGGCGAGGGCGACGTGCGACGGCTGGGAGAGGTCAAGCACCAGCAGCTTGGAGACGGGGTGCAGCAGCTGCTCCAGGTCGCCTCCGCCCTCGCCGCCGTCGCCGCCGTCGCCTCCGCCGTCCTCCTCGTCGCCAAACTCATCCCCGCCACCATACGCGTACATATCCTCCTCCGCCGGCGGCGGCGCCGCAACGGGCGGCGCAGCCTCCGAAGGCGGCGAGGGCGGCGCGGGCGGCGTCGCGAGCCACTTGATCGCGCCGAGGTGGGCCGACGGCTTGAGGCCGGCCATCACCACCTTGTCGATCGGCTGCAGCAGCGCCTGAGGCAGGGTGAGCAGGTGGGGTAAGGCAAAGGTCTCCACACACGCTGCGCGCCGCGCGTGCGTTCGTGCGTGCGTGCGTGCCTCGTTGTAGCGCGGGAAAGTGGCCGTCGCGTTGGCGATCGTCGCGTACACGTCCTGGTGCTCGTCGGTGAGCTTGCCTGCGGGGGGAGGGGAGGGGGAGGGGAGGGGGAGGGCGACGCGAGAGCGCCGTCAGCGAGGCTTGCTTTGGAGGAGCGGCGCCGCCAGCAGGCGCACCCGTCCGGACGAGGCGCTGGACGGTGCGCACCTCGGCGGAGAGAGTCTGCATGATCTCCTGCTCGAAGTTGTCGCCCAGCCGCGTAAGCAGGCCTGTTCACACCGTGCGCGCCGTGAAGAGGCGCCGGCCACCGCCCCTCTGCCGCCCGATGGCGCGTGAGCTGGCCGTTGAGAAGCAGCAGCGGCTGCGCGGCGGGCAACCCCTTGTCCGCGAGGAACGTCGCGCCGCTGGCCACCTCCGCGTCGAACTCGGTTGAGGCGCCGGAGGAGAGGCCCTCGAAGGCGGCCGCCGCGTCGATGCCCTCCTTGCGCGAGGCGGAGGCCGCGGCGTGGAAGGCTTCGCGTAGATGCTCCTCCTGCGGCGGTCACGAGGCCTTTCGTGAAAGATGGGTTCGTGTCGGACACTGCCTCGGAAGGCGGGTGCTCTCCTGCAGCTCGTCGAGCTGGGGCGGGCCGCCGAAGAAATTCATCATCCCGCCTCCGAGCTCGCGCACCTGAGACGCGTGACAGGTAAGGGACACGTGACAGGTAAGGGACACGTGACAGGTAAGGGACACGTGACAGGTAAGGGACACGATGGCAGCGATCGTGGTGAGCGCAGAGGGGTCGGCAGGACGGCCATGCAAGCCCATCCGAAGCGGGCGCACCTGCCGCGTGGCGGCGAGGAAGCGCATCGCCGTCGCCGAGCCCATCCGCCGCTTGCAAAAGAGGAAGAGCTTGGTCAGCAGCAGCCCCAGCCGCTCCGCCTCCGCCTCCTCCTCGCTGTCGCCCACCAGCGCCGCCGCCGCAGCAGCGCCCGCCGCCGCCGCCGCGTCCGCCGCCGCGCCCGCGCCCGCCGCGGAGGGCGCGGCCAGCGCCGCCCTCTCCTCGAGGGAGGCGAGGCCCGGGGCCGCCCACGCCTCGTGCGAGTACGCGGCAGCGAGGGAGCTCAGTCGCGTCGAAGAGCCCTCCAGCCGCGCCTCGCACGCCGCAGTCGCGGGCGCGCCGCTCTCGCCGCCGCCGCCGCCGTCGCCGCCGCCGGCACCGTCCGCACCGTCCGCGCCGTCCGCACCGCCCGCGGCGTCCGCGGCGGCGCGGCGCGTGGCACCGGGGGCGAGGACGATCCCGAAGCGGATCGGCGCCCCTTGCGCGTGCAAGTCGACGAGGTAGCCGAGCACGGCCTGCCCGTCGCCGGTGGCGGGGTCGAGGACAAAGACCATCGTGAAGACATTCTTGCGGCAAAAGGAGATTTGGCCCCACGGGTTCGGGCGCAGCAGCTCCTTGACGGAGGGCGGCCAGCGCGCGTACTTGCGGTCGCGGCCGATGTCGTTGAGCACAACCACCGCGGGGTGGCGCGCCTGCAGGAAGGGTCCGGGAAGGTTCAGGGAAGGTTCAGGGAAGGTTCAGGGGGGAAGGGACCGAGGAAGCGGGGCGGGAGGCGAAGAGGAGGGAGGGGAGGGAAGGGGAGGGCGGGGAAGGGACGGGAAGGGGCGGAGGGGGAGGGGAGGGGAGCGGAGGGAGCGAGGGAGCGTGGCGGAGAGAGTGGGCTGTGCCGACACGCGGAGCGACGCCGGCGCCGCCGGCAGCGAGAGCATCGCTCGGATGGCGAGGGGAGGCACGCCGGCCGTCTGAAGCTCGTCGACGGTGCGCATCTCGCGCGTCATCGTGGTGAGCAGCCCGGCGAGGTCGTTCGTCTCGACGAGCGGCAGCGGGCGGCCTAGTGCGGCGCAGGCCGTGGACGTGTCATGGACGTGTCTTGGACGCCGGCGTGCGCAGCGTCAGCGGGTTGCCGTTGAGGAAGGCGCCCGAGAAGGAGGAGCCCCACACCGTCTGCTGGAGGCGGTCGACCTCGAGGGCGAGCTCGCGCGGCGCCGGACCCTTGGACAGCCCGCGTGCCAGGAAGGGGAAGTTTTGGCACAGGTCGCGCAGCGCACGCAGCGGCTGCTTGGCGGCCAGCACCCGCGCCGCCGCCTGCACGCCGAGGTCCTGCAGCGCCCACACCTTGAGCTCGGACGCGTCGTGGGACGCGTCCGCGGCGGCGAGCTCCTCGCGCAGCGCGCCGAGCGCGTCCGCCACCTCGGGCGCTCGCGCCGCCAGCGACCGAAAGTAAAATCCGTGCTCCTCAGCCTCCTCGCCCTCCTCGTCGCCGCCGCCGTCGCCGCCGCCGTCGCCGTCGCCGCCGTCGCCGCCGTCGATGCCGCCAAGGTCCTTGTCGTCCATCGCCTTGTACTCCATGTTCTTGATCGCCAGCTGCACGCCGTATCCTTGCAGCGTCTGCCGCTGCGCGCCGCCGCCGCCGCCGCCCGGCGCTTGCGGCAGCGGCCGGAGGGCGTAGCGGACACGGCCGTCCGCCGCGGCTCGGGAGAGGGCGTCGTGGGCGGGGTGGAAGGCGGCCGAGCCGAGCCGGGCGTACAGCACCAGCAGCGGAGGCGCCTCTCCGCCCGCGCGGCTGCCTCCCGGGAAGACGCGGTCCACGGAGAGCAGCTCGGCCTCTTGCGGGCAGTCGGCTCGCGCAGCGGAGAGCGCCGCCGCGACGAGGTCCGCCGCGCCGTCCGCCCCCGCGCCGTCCGGCAGCGCGTGCGCGCGGCCGCACGCCCGCACCCAGACCTCCGACGTGCCGCTCACGCCGAGCGTCGCAGCGTCGGTCGCTGCAATCTGTCGCCACATGGCCGCACGCGGAGAGAAGACGTGCGCTGAGAGGAGGACGCGGAGCAGGCGGAGGCGGAGCGGCGAGAGCAGGCCCGCCGCCGCCGCTTCGATCGCCGCGAGCACCTCCTGGTCCGAGCCGCCTCCCTCTGGCTCGTGCAGCGCCGCCGCATAGTCCCAGAAGAGACCCTCGTCGGCCATGAACTCGGCAGACTCGACCGAGAGCGGCGTCTCGTCCCAGCGCGCGGTCAGCGAGATGTCGATGTTTTTGGGCCTGAGCGTCTCCGCGCCGGCCGCGGCGAGGGCAAAGAGGAGCGCCGCCATCGAAGCAACAGCGCTGTGCTGAGGTGGCAGTCAAAGAAAAAAATTCGGTTTTCTTTTGTAGTTCGCTGTACAATTCTGGCACCACTGCCCACCACTGCCCACACTCAGCATTTTCAGTGCATATAGTGGCTCTTGCGAACATATTGCGGATATTTGGGAACTACATGACCATCACCTCCGTGGCTCGCACTACCGGCAGCTCTGACCCTTGCACTATACCTCGAGGTACGACTGTAGCACTCCCCACCGGCACTGGCACCGCCGCTGCGGTCACATGCGGTGGCGGCGGCTCCGTGCTCATACGCTTGGCGTGCTGCTTGTGGATGACAATCGCGGTGGCAGGAATAGCGAGAAAGAGGGCGCCTCCGACGCACCCGCCGACAATCGCGGCGATGGTGCCGGCGTTGCTCGAAGAGTCGCACCAGCCGTTGGTATCCCGATTGAGCGCTTGCGCCGCTCCCTGGCAGGCGCCGCCGTCACATACGTGGTCCTTGTACCGCTCGCAGTTGTCCTCGTGGCAGTTGGCCGGGTCTGTCACCCACGGATAGAAGGTGCACGACTCTCGCGCGGGAACGCAGCAGTCGTCGAGGCCGCAAGCATTGTTGACGCACACGAAGCCCTCCTGGTAGTGTTCCGAGCACCAGTCGCTGCCCTCGCCGAGGCAGCACCCGCCCGAGTTGCTCCCTCTCCCGCTCGGATTGCCGGGGCAGCCCGCGACCTCATGAGCGGCCGGCATGGGCGAAGGCGGGGTCGGTTCCGGGGTCGGCAGAGCGTCCGCATTCATCAGACACACCTCGGCGCACAGCCCGGTGGGCTTGTTGGCTCCGGCGACGTTGTCCCAAGTGCAGCAGCTCTGCCCCTTTGGGCAGCCATCCGTGGCGCTGCACTGTCGGGCAGGCTCGTCGGGGTTGCCGATTCGTGTGGTCGCCATGCAGTTGTTGACATTGTGCGAGCAGCACTCTCCCGCGCAGATGTACTGGCAGCTCGAGCTGCATTCCGCCTGGGTGCAGGTGGTGGCGCCGCCGGTCTGATCTCGGGATAAGCAGATGGCCGCGGCGCGCAAGATTTGGACCACGAGGAGAGCGATGGCGCGCATATACAGATTGACGGCTGGCGAAGGTTGTTGTGCGCGCGCGGCGGACTGGAAGACTGAAACGTCGCGATTTTTTCTTCCAAAGGACTCCGGGAATGTACGTAAGAGCACATACTCCATTGCTTCGGTGAAGGGGGTGAACCGCGCCATCCTCGACCGCCGTGTAAAGCTCGCTTCCGAGCTCTCACGCCGCGCGTAGGGCCTTTAGGGCCTAGAGAACACAACCCCCTCTCCCTTTTCTCCCAGAGCTAAAAAGTAAGAGCTACATCTTACCTTATATTTTCCCGTGTCCGGATTTCCGTTTCGGGCGACGGCACCACTCACCGAGCTCTCCGGCAGGGAATCATGTCGGCGAAGGCGGGCTCTGGCGTCTCGGTGATGCGCTCCGATCTCGACGCGTTGACCTCGACGGAGGTGGACGCGCACGAGGCGCAGTGGCGGGCCGGCGTCAACCGCCAAGCACGTCCAGACGCCCCCTCGCAAAGGCGGGCGGCGTCATTGGGTGCTGCAGCCAAGCGGCGGCGGAGAAGGACATGAACAACATACCTGCGCAATCCGTCATCGCCCGGGCGGCCGCAGGCGGTGCCATCTCAACCCACTCTCGGCACCGCTGCACGTTCGTGCTCCCTCTCCCACCCAACTCAGCTCCACCCTCCTCCACCCACACCCACCCCATCATCTGCTCTCAGGCTGATTGCGGCGTGTGTGTGTTGCGCAGTGCCGACCCACCAGACGCTGGCCAGAGCATGACTGTGATGCCTCTGTCTGGGCCGGGGAAGCGTTCGACAGCGCGCAAGGTTGCCTCCCTGCCCTTTGCGACGCCTCCAGCCACCACAGGATTTGTAGGTGTAGCTCTTACTATACTCTATAGGATCTAGCGCTTAGCCAGCTAGCCCCCCCACCCTATCCGGAACACTTGGCCTCTCCCGAGCCGGTCGTACTCCTATCGCAGATACGCGCCCATCGCCCCCCTCTCACCCCCGCGACCACGCCTCGACCTTCTTGGGCAGCAGCTGGTTCGACAGGTCCTCTCCGTGGCCTAAGCGGCCGAGTCCGCCAGCGCCCCAGGTAAAGACAGCGCCGTCGGCGGTAAGGGCGAGGCTGTGATGCTGCCCTGCTGACACGGCGACGACGCGCTGGCCAGCTAAGGCCTCGATCTTCTTGGGCAGCAGCTGGAACTGCTCGTCGCCGTGGCCCAAATTGCCACAGCCTCCATAGCCCCAGCTCCAGACTGCGCCGTCGGCGGTGATGGCGAAGCTGTGGACTGCTCCAGCCGACACAGCGACAACGCGCTGCCCAGCGAAAGCCTCCATCTTCTTGGGCAGCAGCTGGTTCTGCCCGTCGCCGTGGCCCAGCTGGCCACCGCCTCCCTCGCCCCAGCTCCAGACAGCGCCGTCGGTGGTGATGGCGAGACTGTGCGCGGCTCCAGCCGACACGGCGACGACGCGCTGACCCGCCAAGGCCTCGACCTTCCTCGGCAGCGGCTGGTGCTGCCAGTCGCCGTGGCCCAGCTTGCCGTTGTCTCCCATGCCCCAGCTCCAGACTGCGCCGTCGGCAGTGATGACGAGGCTGTGGCCAAAGCTAGCCGAGACAGCGACGACGCCCTGGCCAGCAAAAGCCTCGACCTTCTTGGGCAGCAGCTGGTTCTGCCGGTCGCCGTGGCCCAGCATGCCTTGCCAATCATCGCCCCAGCTCCAGACAGCGCCGTCGGCGGTGACGGCGAGGCTGTGGCTCAAGCTAACCGACACAGCAATGACGCGCTGGCCGGCAAAGGCCTCGACCTTCTTGGGCAGCCACTGAGCCTCCCTAGCGCCGTGTCCCAGCTCACCGCTGCCCCAGGACCAAATGGCGCCGTCCGCGGTGAGAGCGAGGCTGAAGTATCGTGACGCCGCCACACCAATCGCGCGCTCGCCTCCGAAGAGCGAGGAGAGACGGGTCGGCGTCTTCAGCTGCAGCACGCCCTCGCCGTGGCCGAGAAGGCCTGGAAACTCGTCCTCTTCCTCGTCCTCGTCCTCCTCCTCGCTCTCCGCTGCCGCGCCGCACGACGAGAGCCGCCCCTCGACGTCGATGAAAACGCTGTGCTGACAGCCCGCCGCAAGCCTCACCGGCGGGTTGGACTCGCGCAGCAAGGCATACAAGCACAGCCACCGCACGGCGCAGCTCTCGCCCTCTGGCTGCGCCGGCGGCTCGTAGCCGGCCTCTTGCAGGCGCAAGCGGATGCCCTGCTCTGCGAGCGATGTCGGCGGGATCGCAGCGAGAGAAGGCGCGCACGAGGAGCTCCGTGGCGAGGTGTGTGTATATGTCCACCTTGTTGCGCCGCTCGCGCCGCTCGCGCCGCCTCGCCGCCGCCGCAACCGCCTCGCCCTCCCCTCCGACACCCACCCGCCTCGCCCTCCCCTCCGACACCCACCCGCCATGTGTATGTGTGTGGAAAAAAAACCAGCCAGGCAGTTGATTTGGCCCTGGCACCAGCCTTGGCAGTTGAGTTGGCCTTGGCACCAGCCTTGGCGGGCGGGCACGCGGGACATGCACAGGCGCCAAGGGGCGCGGCGCCGACAATCACGGCGGTGATTGCGGCGCAGGTGGGGGGACGGGAAGTCCGTCGGCGTTGCCGGGGGCCCAAGGAAGCGCGAGGGAAAAATTCCGCCGCTGAGGGCGCTCGTGCGGCAATAGCCGGGTGGAGGGGGAGCGTGCCGGACGGGGCGTCGTCGCGCCGTCCGGTGGTCTGCTGCCCCGCGCAGCAACCGTCGGGCGACGACCCGGGGGCCAAAAACCCGGCGACGACGGCGCTCTGGATGGGGCGTGACCTCCTGCCTCCAACCTCCTTCCTTTTTGAGCAGGTGTGACGCCGCGCGAGCGACGCTCCGAGATCGCCCGAGATAGCGCGGCGCGGCCCCGAGATCGCCCGAGATAGCGCGAGATCGCCCGAGATAGCGCGGCGCGGCCCCGAGATCGCCCGAGATCGCGCGAGATCGCCCGAGATCGCGCGGCGCGGCCCAGGGCGGGGTGGATGGGTTGGGAGCGAGGGGGCGGAAGTGTTCAGTGCGGTAGATGGCGAGCTCGAGGCGCGTGAGCCGGACCTGTGAGCCGGACCACCCCCTCTTGTTATCTGCGTTGTTGAGCCAGGACTCAACATACTCGGGCTTGCGAGTCCCAAACTGTCACTCCCCTTTCTCCCGGCCGGGGTGGGGCGCGCGCGGGGGCGGCGGGTGTGCGGCGAGTGTGCGGGATGTCTGTGGGCCCGAGAGCGATATGCCATGTCCGCCTTGCGTTGTTTCATTACATCGAAGGCTAAGCTCAAAAAAAACAGGTCGGTGATGACTGCACTCCAAGTGCTCCAAGTCGGCCTCGGTGCGCTTCTGAGCTCCCCGGCCCTGGATGTGAGGTTACCGACTGCACTCCAAGTGCTCCAAGTGCATGCGCGCCGCCAAGGCTGCTCGACAGGACTGGCATTGAAAAGCCAGCGGAGCTCCCGTTACGCGTTACGCGATTGCTCGCGAAGCGCAGCATGATGGTTTGATGCGTGGCCAGCGTGGGAGGATGCCGCCGCTGTCAGAGGAGGCCGCCGCTGTCAGGTCTCGAGGGCCGGCCGGCGGGCGAGCATCCGCGCTGCCGACGACGTGCTCGAGACTGGCCTTCTGAAACGGCGAGAAAAGTGTCGTCACCAGCGGCGGTGCTGCGCGGGAGGCGGCCGCGGGCACGCTGGGCTCGAACAGCGGCAAGCAGGCTCGGGCGCACACGACATCCGCGAGCATCACGAGCATGATTACATGGCATGAAAGAGGAGGTGCTCGACCTCCCCGCACCGGGACGCGGTCGGGCGATCTAAGGCCCAGTGAGGCGTATGCATTGCCCATCCAGGGCTATCACCTGGACCTATCAACAGGCGCCTGCGGCGCCGTGCTCAGGAGCTGCTGCTCCAACCTGTTCACACAAAAACACAACCCCGCGGACCCAAGACGCACAAGCAAGCACAGACAGTCGAGAAGGGAGAGACAGCAACGACAGTCAATAGCTAGCGCTGGGTACAACCTGTTCACACAGTACTCTGCTGGAGGAATGGTTGGGCAAGTTACTCAGGACACGATCCCGGCGTGAATACAACTAACTGACGGATCCGCTCCTGACGGCGGCACGGCGCACGCACCGCGCTGTGGCGCGTGCCGCCGTCTTTGTTTGAAGTAAAAAGCCGAATCAGAGCGGCGTCGGCGTTGTCCTGAGTTTTCTCCCCCGGATTGCCCAACCGGGACCGCTCCGTGACGCACGCCGGCGAAGCACCATCAAGCTGCTGTACGCAGTACGGCCCCGGAATCGCCTCCCCAGGCTTAGCTAGACTGAGAGATATTGTGCACATGGTCAGTCTCTACAATGTATACACTGACACTGAACCTCCCAGAGCTCGTCCCGGTCCGTCACGGCCATCCTCGGCCTCCGGAGGGCCCCCGGCCGCGGCGCGGTGCGGCGGCGTCACAAATCCGACCACAGAGCACCGGGACACGGTCCTCGGTCGAGCGATCTGAGGCCCAACTAGGCGTATGCATTGCCTATCCAGGGCTACCACCTGGACCTATCAACAGGCGCCTGCGGCGCCGTGGCAGGAGCTGCTATTCACACCTGCCCAACCATTCATGCAGCACCCTACTCGAGTACCAGGTAGTCGTGAAGCGCGCAATGTCCGACCACCGCGCCAGGTCGCTCGCCGCGGCGGTCGGCCTGCGCACATCGTTGCTAATTTCGACGCTCGCACTCACCGCCCACGCGCTCTTCCTCTACGGCCAGCTTGTCGGCCGCGAAGACGACTGCCCCGGTGCGGGACGCACTCACGTCTTGGTCCTGGCCCATCTTGACTCTGCCCGCCGCTCATACCCGCCGTTTCATCAGCGCGTGTCGGTCATTTTGTGTATCACACACCAAGCTGGCACGCTACGCACCACCCTGTGCAAGCGGATCGCGGTCAGCCGCCGCACCGCCCGTACTCGCCACCACCGACCGCGACCGCCTCCGCGCAGGCTTCAACAACACCGGGTGCGACGCGTCGGTCGCGGACAAGTCCGACTCGATGATGGAGATCGACCTGTCTGCGTCGCTCGGCTATCACGCACACGGACTGCTCGCCGCCGCCGCCGGGGCGTTGGAGGCGTCCGCCTGCGGAACAGACTGCCCGTTCGGCGACGAGACGCTGCCTCCCGGCGCCCCGCCCGCCTGCGCCACCCTCGAGTGCGACGCGTGCACCATCGTCGCCGGCGTGGCGGCGGAGCAGCGCTGCGCTGGAAAGCTCGAGGCGGCCCCGCCCCCCCGTCGTGCGGAGGAGCCGGGGTTGCGGAGGAGGGGAGGACCGCACTCTTCACGGCTGTCGATGAGCAGGTGCCCGTCGCGCACATGTCCTACCTGTACGCGGTGACGCAGCTCTGGGGGCAGGACCTGTCGCCCGCCTGCCAGACAGGCGCAAGAGAGCCAAAGACGCGCGCACGCACCAAACGCACGCGGGTCACCTTCTCCTTTGTTTCACACCGCGCACGCGCTGTGAAGAGGCGCGCAGACGATTAGAGGCGCGCAACTCATGCCTCTCTCTGCCTGCGACCAGGGACCGAGCCCGAGTGCACGCACATCTACCCGGGCCGCCCCGCCGCCGCCACGCTAGTGGTGTGATGCCTAGTGGTGACCACGTCACACTTCCCGCCACGTCACACTTCCCGCCACGTCACACTTCCCGCCACGTCACACTTCCCGCCACGTCACACTTCCCGCCACGTCACACTTCCCGCCACGTCACACTTCCCGCCACGCTAGTGGTCGCCCTTCCCTCCGGCCTGCGTCGCGGCCAGGCAGAGGCTGTGGCTGAGCGTCGCCCACTCCCCGGCGGATAGGCGCTCTGCTGATCTGGCGGCGAGACGCCGGGGGGTGAGAAGCTCGCCTGCTGAGCCTCGCCGCCCCCTTCCGGCGCTGTAGGTCCGCGCAGAGACCCTCGCCGCAGTGCGGTGTCACTGACGAACTCCGCATGAGAGCTGCCGTCCCCCGCCCTCCGCCGCAGGTCTTCTCCTTCATCTGGCCGCACCTCAAGCTGCTGTTGCTGCAGCTCTTCTTCTACTTGCCGCTGCGGCCGGCCGCGCGCCGCAACGGCGGTCGCGCCGCGTCGCGCCGCCTTCGGCGGGGACGCGTCGCTCACGCGAGGGCGCTGCGAGCAGGCAACTACTGGCTCGCCTTTTTCGGCAAGTGGACGCTGGCCGACGTGCTCGTGATGACTTGCCTCCTCGGCCCGCCTTCGGCACCGAGGCCCGCCTCTGCCGCCAAGACACGTCCCATGACGCGTCCGGGACGTGGCCCCACAGGTCTCCTCAACATCAACGCGCACTCGTCGATCGGCGATGTGTGGAGCAGCGTGCGCGCGCAGCAGCCTCAGCTGTGCAACGCACTCTGCGACGCCCTCGCGCCGCCGCCCGCCTCGCCCGGCTTCGACGGCGCCGTCGACGTCCTCGACGCCGCCGGGAACGGCGCCAACTGCACGCGGCTGTGCGAGGGAGTGGCGGAGCTGCTGTCGGCGACGCTGCTCTGGCCGGAGGAGGCCTGATCTCGGGGGGAGCTCGGCTCATCTCGGCGCATCTCCTCCAGGCGACGCTCCTCTCGCCGGAGGAGCTACCGGACTCTTCTCTGGTCGTCGCGCTGAGGCTGCGCGGGCTGACTTGCATGTGCCGCGATGCCGCCGAGATGTGGCCGAGATGTGGCCGAGGTGTGGCCGAGGTGTCGCCGAGGTGTGGCGGAGGTGTCGCCGAGGTGTCGCCGAGGTATGGGCGGATTTGGGTTGCACACACCGCCCCCCCCCCGCGCGCGCTTTCCCTCTCCGCGCGTCCCTGACACGCCCAGCGCGCGTCCCCTCCAGGTACGCGTTTTGTCTCGCCGTCGTCCTCTCCCTCTCCACCTCTGTTCTCGCCGACTCGATCGACGACCACGAGCGGCACGTGTCGGCCGGCGAGCAGAGCCCACCCGCCGGCCCGTGCGCGGGCAGCCTCGCGCCGGCCGGCCGGGCCGATGCCGCGCAACACTGCCAGGAGCAGGGGCAGCAGGGGCAGCAGGGGCAGCAGGGGCAGCCGGGGCAGCAGGGGCAGCAGGGGCCCGCGGCGCGGCGCAGCTCGCGGGCGAATCGCACCGGAGGGGCGCTCGAGATCTTGAGGGAAGGCGACGGAAGCAGCCGCGTCCACCGGTCTACTCGAGAGGGGTGGTCGAATGACCGCACGAGAGTTTGAGCAAAGGCGTGGCCGCGCCGCTCTCTGCCGCCGCAAGCTTTGCCGCCGCCGCCGCCGCCGCGCCGACGCCGGCGCCGCCGCCAGCCAGCCACGGGGGCTCCTGCGGGACGGAGGGTCTGGGTGGAGGGCCAATGCGGCTGGACGCGGCGCTGCTGGACGGCGCCGACGAGCGAGGCGCGCTGTAGCCGAGATGTGGCCGAGGCTAGCCGGGAGGGTGCGCCTACCTGTAGCTGACGAGAGGGGCGGGGCCACGCTGCGAGGGGAGGGGGGGGGGGGGGGAGGGACTCCCAAGCGGCCAGTGGGAGCGGCGAGTGGACGGGCTGGAGCTGCTTAGGTGCCCCCGACGAGGGGCGTGTGATGAGGCCCCTGTGGCGGCGCGGCCGTGCCGGGCCGCTCCACGTGGCGCGCCGTTGGCCCCCCCCCCCCTCTCCCCCCCCTCCCCCCCACGCCCACGCCCACGCGACACAGCCGGCTGGACGGGGCGCAAGGCGAGTCGTGTGTAGGGCCTCGTGATCGTGCAGCTCGCCATCACGTGCGTCGCCATGTCGACGCCGCTGTTCGAGCGGCGGCTGACCGGCTCCATGGCGCTGCTGCTCGACTCGCTCGGCGCGTGCGCCCCATATCTCCCCACATCTCCCCACATCTCCCCACATCTCCCCACATCTCCCCATTGCTCGACTCCCTCGGTGCATGCGCCCGCCGGCTTTGTCCGCGAGGCGGGGGGGCGGGCCTCATCTCACTCCTCCGCCCCCCCCCCCTCGCCGTGGACAGGCTTCGACTTCAGCGGGGCGTACACGATGGTCAACCTCGGCCTGCTCTCCGCAGAGGCGGGCGGCTGGGCGCTGCTCATGTCCTCCACATTTTGGGTCGCCGCTTGCTTGCTGCTGGTGCGGCCGCCTGCAGGGCGTCGCTTCAAGGGAGCGTGCGTGTGATCTTCAGGTCTTCATCGTCATCTGCCCGCTGCTGCGCGGCGCCTCGCTGCTGCTGCTGCTGCTGCGGCCGATGACCGTCGCGGCGGCGCAGAGGCTGCACGCCCGCTCGCGTGCCGTCTCGTACTATTACGCTCTCGAGGCGCGATTCCGACGAGATTGGGCCGAGATGTGCAGCCGCAGCTTTTGGGTCTGCTTTGGCGATGGCCGAGCGGCGCCCGCCACTCACCGCCGCGTTCGAGGTGCCCCCGAGGCGCGGGCCTTGGACTGAGCTTGGGCGTGGTCCGGGACGGCGGCAGGTGATGCTCGTGGCAGTGCCGCTCATCGGCACCACCATCGAGCCGATGACGGCGACCCTCTTCACGCCGTACAACACGCCCATCTGCAAGGACATCACCACCGCCTTCCCCAACCCGCCCGGCACCGACCCGCCCGACCTGTGCTTCACCATCTCCGTCGTGCCCTCGACGGGCTACTTCTCGGTGGGACACCGCGACCCCCAAACGCCTCTCGGGCGGAGCGCCGCACGCGCCTCCCTCACGTGCTCGCGCCTCTGTCAACAGGTCGCCGCCGCCGTGGTGGTCTTCCTCCTCTCCGGCTTCGACGGCTCGCCCACGCACAAGTACCTGCACCGCCTCCTCCACCCAGGAGACGAGCCGCCGCCCTACTGGCCGCGCTGCGGGGCGGCGCGATGACGGCGGAGGGAGAGGCAGAGGGAGCACATGCTGCTGAGCTGAGCTGTGCGTGGTGCTGCGCGCATTCCCACTGTGCCAATTGTTTTTGCAGATGCATAGTACTACGTCTACGAGCTGTGCAATAGACCGTTCCTCCTGACTCTGTGACTGTCATATCACAAGATCAGTCCCAGTGCCACTGCGCAGTGCGGCGCGTGGGTCTGGGTGGCCCGAACTCCCAGGGCGCGAGAGAGGCGGTACAAAGCCTCGTTCTTGCATCTTGGGGCCCGGGGCCTGGCCCGCGATGTATAACGAACACATGCCTCATGCGCAGGCCGCAGACACGTCTTCTACACTACTCTCTAGAGAGTAAAACCGCCGAATTTCGGACAATGCTCTTTTCCCACGCTCGCCACATGACGCCCACCGCCGCCGCGTTGGGCGGCGCGCGCCGACGCCGACCATCACCGCCGACCGACGGCTCGCACGGCCGTGCGGTGAGCAAAAATTTGGGTCGCTGCGCGCCTGCCGGATGCTCTGCGACGTCTGGACGCTCGCCAGAAACGCCAGGAAGCTTGCCTTCCACCCCTGGGCCCGAGGGCGAACGGCAGTGGTCGGCAGCCTCTGCGACGCTCCGATCGGCTCCTCGACCTCATCGCCTGCGACGAGCCAGCATGGCTCGTCGCTCGACGGCAGCCTGCTCAGTATGCTCTTGGCATTCTGTACAGCCTCGCCAGGCTCTCTGAGACGGCCTGCAGGGCCGGCGCCGACCGCCTCGGGCGCGATGGCCCTCCTCAGTACCTACCTCTTCGATGCCGGTCGGCTCTCCAATCTCGTCGCCGGCGGCAGGCCCGCATGGCGCGCTGCTCGATGGCAGCCTGCTCAGTACGCCTTGGACAATGACTTCTGCCTCGCTGCTCTTACTGCAGCCGCCTCCGGGGCCGGCGCCAGCCGCCTCGCTTCGCCAGTGCTGTCTACGCCGGCGACACGCGTGTCGGCTCGCCGCCCGCGTCGCCCGCGGCGGGCCCGCAGGCGGGCCCGCATGGCGCGCCGCTCGTCGGGAGCGTTCCCAGCAGGCTGTGCAGGGCAGTCTGCCTCACTCAGGGCGCCGCCGCCGCCGCGCGGGGCCGCCACCGGCGCTGCTGCCGTGAACACTGCCGCCGTGTACGCCACCACCGCCTCTCTTCGTCGCCGATCTCGCCGACGCCGCTCGCCGCTCGCCGCCGCCCTGCCCTGCCCCGCCCAGCCCTCGCACAAACAAACCAACACACACACACACACACACACACACACACACACACACACACACACACACACACACATACAGACACACAAAACACACCCCGCCCCAACCTCGAGCGCCCCGCGCCCTCCCGCCCAACGCCCTGCGCCTCACGCCTCGCGTCCCACGCACGCCCCGCGCCCCGCGCCCCCTCACCTCGCGCCTCACGCCTCCCTCCCCACCCTCTCAGGCATTTCTCCTCCCTGCTGCTCGCCAACTCCTCCTCCCCCGCATGACCGACGACTACCCGTCCTTCGGCGACTCCTCCCTCTTCGGCGCCAACGCCCACTACCCGTTCGGCCCGGTGAGGGGCGGGAGCGCAGCCATTCCAACGGCTGGAGAGTTTCTGAACGGCCGCGCATGCGCCTGCATGCCGGCTTACTAAGAATGTCCCTCGCTCCGGCTCCTCTCTCGGAAGACGCGCGCCGGCCTGGGGGACTCGCTTGCGATCCCGCTCCAGCCAGAGGCCGCGTGAGGCGTCTGGGACGGTGTACGCTGGGGCTTGGCCCCAAGTGCACTGGCCTCGCGTCTCGAGGGGAGGGCGGCTCGTAACTGAGGTTCGCCGTCAGGGACAGTCGTCCTCCCCTTCTCGGCCATTCCAACGGCCAGGCCGCTCGCTTAAGGCTGATTGGCTAGACGAGCGGCCTACCTCCAACGGGGCGGTCCGGGAACGCGTGGAACCTGCCCACCTCGGTGGGAGGTGGTTTGGCGCCGACGGACCGCCCTCTCCACCACCCTCGCCCAGGGATCTACAACGCTGTCTTAAGGTCCGACAGGTTCGGCACCGGGCACCGCCTCGGTATACAAAATGCGCCTGCGGGCGGACCCTCACAGATCACAGATCACTCTCTCTCTGCTGCAGTCTGCACCAAGAGAACGCCTCTTCAGAACGCGACTGGTCCACACATAGAGAAGATACGTCACTCAACAACAATGAGTCATGTCCCCAGCCACACACCCCAGAAAGAAAGAAAAGAATTTTACTATACAAGCCCCTCTCACAGCAGACTGGCTCGGACTGGCACTACAAATGGCACAGCAGGCGACGGCCCCTTACGGGTCGTCAAAGAGGCCGGCGTACTCCTCCGGCCGCTCCTCCCCCTCCCAATCCTCCCCGGGCTCTGGCTCCTCCTCCTTCGCCCGCGCCCTCGCCCCCCGCCGGCGGCGATTCCGTGCGGCCGTCGCCCCCTCCCCCTCCCCGCCCCCATCACGGCCGGAGCCGTACCACCCAGCGCGCACGAGGAACGAGGACTGAGCCTCAACCTCGTCCAACCTCACCGCCCTCACGGCGGCGTCGCACGCCTCAGCCCGCGAAGCGCCAGCAGCATGCGCCGCGGCGTACGCCGCGTCGCCTACCGCCTGCCTCGCGAGAGACGCGGCGCGCCACTCGTCCTCCAGCGCCGCCGAGCCCCACACAGGGTCTCCCGCAGACCGGTCCGAGTCGCCGTCCGAGCTTAGCTCGCCCTCGCCCTCGCCCTCGCCTCGCGCCTCGCCGCTCCCATCCTGCGGCTGCGCCACGCCCCGCGCCTCGCAGCAGCCCCATCCTTGGCAGAGCCCGCCGCACATGCCATGCGCGACGTATGCCTGGCGCAGGCCAGGCACCCCCCACCGATCGTCAGTGGTGGCGAGATAGGGCGCCGCGCAGCGGCCTGTCGAGTTAGCCCACCGCCACGCGCCCGCCCGCCACAACTCGCCCGCCGACCCGGGCCGCCCGCAGAGGCAGCACGGCTCGACGACGCCGAGCCACTGCCCGACGTTCAGCTGCGCCCAATGCGCCCGCCACCACGCCGCCCCGCCGCGGCGCCGCCAGCTTTCATGTTCCGGATGGTCGGCACTGGAAAGAGAAGAATCCTGAGCGCCTGCTGCGCGCGACTCGAGGTCGCGCGACTCAATGCGGGCGGTCATGGAGGCCTCACCTTCAAGAAGGGAGGCCGTGTGGACCTCTCGGGAACAATCGGGCGACACGGCGCCGCTCTCCTCCCCCTCCGCCGGCGCCGCGCCGCCGGTGGAAACCTCCTCCACTTGGTTGGGCCGCTCAGCAGCCAAACCCGCCGCGGTGTCGGGCACCTTCTCGAGCCCCCCCCCGCGACCCCTGGCGCCACGGCCGCGCCGCCCTCGGCGGCGCCGCGGCGCCTTCCGCCCGTCCTCGACCTCCTCCTCCCCCCCCTCGGCGGCAATCGTCCCATCGCCGCTCTCCGGCAGCGCGGGCTCCAAGGGGTCCAAACTGGATCCCTCGGTCCCACCTCCGGACCCACCTTCAGCGGCCTGCGCGTCGCAGGCACCGCCGTCCGCCTCTTCGGGGCGCGCGCCGCCGCGGCCCGCGCCGCCAGCCGCTGCCCCGCCACCAGCCGCCTGATCGCCAGCCGCCACCCCAGCCGGGGTGTCGCCCAGCGACAAGCCGCTGAGGGATGCCAAGACCGCAGCTGCGTCCCCCCAGCCCCGCGGGCCGAGAAGAGCTCGGCGGAGCTTCTCCGCCTGGCGGTCGTGGATGTCGAGCGAGCCGATGCCCTTCTCAGCGACCTCCTCGAGGAGGTCGCCGGCATCGCCAACGCCCAGCTCCGCGAGCCGCCCCTCATACCTGCGGTAGAGGATGTCGGCGACTCCCGCGCGCTTGAACAGAGCCGCGAGCGGCTCTCGCAGGTCGATGGCGGGCGAAGCCGCCATCGACGGCCTGGTGCCCGGCCGCGTGGCCCCGGGCTGCGGGTGGGTGCTCGCTGTGGCGGCCGCCGAGAGGGCAGAGAGCGGCGGCAGGCCGCCGACGGCGTCTGCGTCTGAAAGAAAAGAAAACACACGAGCAGGGAGGGATGGGAGGACGGCACGCCGCCACCACACGCCACCGTCCTCAGAGATAGTCCTCGAGTTTCTTCTTTCTGACGGCATGAGCGGCACCGTTAGCCAAGAAGCCCTGCTGCCCGAGCTGGCGGTGGGCGAACTGGGGGCGCTGCGCGCCCTCCTCTCCGGGCGGCGGACGCGCGGCAGGCTCGACGCGCGGCTCGACACCGAGAAGCAGGACACGCTGCTGACCTGGGCCGCTCGGCACGGGCAAGCCGAGGCGGTGCGGCTGCTGCTCGAGGCCGGCGCGAGCGTCGGGGCGGCTGACGGCGAAGGCGCCTCCGCACTCGCACTCTCGTGCGAGGCGGGCCGTCTCGAGTGCGCCCAGCTGCTCCTCGCCGCCGGTGCGGCCGTCGACCAGGCTGAGGACAGTGGTTGCACGCCGCTGTTCATCGCGTGCCAGGAGGGACAGCTCGAGTGCGCCAGTCTGCTTCTCAAGGAAGGCGCGGCGGTCGACCAAGCCGATAAGGACGGCTTTACGCCGCTGTTCGTTGCGTGCCAGGAGGGCGAGCTCGAGTGCGTCCAGCTGCTCATCGAGGCGAACGCGGCGGTCAACCAAGCCAAGCAGAATGGCTTCACGCCGCGTGCCAGCAGGGCCACCTCGACGTTGCCCGGCTGCTCCTCGAGGCCAGCGCGGCGGTCGGCCAAGCCAATCAGGAAGGCGCCACGCCGCTGTTCATTGCGTGCCAGCAGGGCCACGTCGAGTGCGCCCGGCTGCTCCTCGAGGCCAGCGCGGCGGTCGGCCAAGCCAAGGACGGCGGCGCCACGCCGCTGTACGTCGCGTGCCAGAACGGCTACGTTGAGATCGTTCGACTGCTCCTCGGGGCCAACGCGGCGGTCAATCAGGCCGATGAGGACGGCGTTACGCCGCTCTTCATCGCGTGCCAGAAGGGTCACCTCGAGTGCGCCCAGCTGCTCCTCGAGGCCAGCGCTTCGGTCAGCCAAGCCCGCAACGACGGCGTCACGCCGCTGTTCATCGCATGCCGGCAGGGCCACCTCGACATCGTCCGGCTGCTCCTCGAGACCGGCGCGGCGAAGGACCAAGCCCAGACCCAAGGCGCCACGCCGCTGTCCATCGCATGCCACAACGGCCACCTCGAGGTCGCCAAGCTCCTCTCCTCCTACGGCGCCTCCCGCGCCGCAGTGCCGCCCTTCGGCACGCCCGAGGAGATTGCAAACAGCCGCGGCCACGCCGACCTCGCCGCCTGGCTGGTCGCCAGCCGCGGCTGGACGCCGCTCGCGCACCTTGAGACCCTCACCGCCGCCCGCGCTCTCTCCCTGCTGCGCAGCGGCGCGAGCCTGCACGAGGGCGAGCCGACGCCGCTGCAGCGCGCCGCGGGCGGCGAGGGCGAGGCGGCGGCGCTGATCCGGCGGGCGGCGGCGCCGTGGTCGCCGGCAAGCCACTCGCTCTTCCCCGCGGCGGCCCGCGAGCGGGCGGCGCTCCTCGTCGTCTCGCTCTACGAGATCCACGAGCGGCACCATCTCGACTCGGCAGGAAACACGAACGGCATCGCGGCGCGCGACTTTAGCGCGTGCGTGCTGCGCTTCGCGATCACGCGCGAGACGCTACAGTAGCGTGGCGCGCGCGCTCGCACTGCCGCACGCGCGGTGAGTGCAAGGCTCAGGACTCGGTTTTTTTATGGGGTATGAGGCATCGGCGTTCGGTGGGGTCGCAGCGCTGCGCCCGGTGCTCTGCACTGCATCTGCAGAGGTGTGTGATGCACGTCTCTAAGTCAGTTGTCTAGTGTGTCAGGGGCGGGCTGTCATCCTGTCAAATTGGGCTGTGTCGTTCTCTGGGGTACGTTGTCGCGCGCGCTGTGGAGAGCGAGATCTGTGACTGTCGCGCAACCCCCGCCATCCGATCCGCCACCCCCCACCCGGCGTCCGGGCAGATGCCTAGAAAGCTTGCACACGCCCCGACGCTCGGCCGACGCGCACACGGGCATGCAATGCAAGCGGCGCCGGCGGGGCCGTCGTCACCGCGACGACTCACGAGCTCCTTTCGCTTCGGCGGCCGATCCCACGCAGTGGCCACAGGCACGGCGGAAGCGGGGGCGGGGGCGGCGGACTCCGAGCCTTGCCGGCGCCGGCAGCCGCCGCGCCCCTCGGGCTCGGCCGCTCGCGAGGTCGAGGAGCGCCTGTTCACAGCTGCAGGTGTGAAGAGACGCTGTTCACACCCTCGGCCGCTCCGCGAGGTCGAGGAGCGCCTGTTCACAGCTGCAGGTGTGAAGAGACGCTGTTCACACCCTCGGCCGCTCCGCGAGGTCGAGGAGCGCCCGCTGGCCGAGCTTGGCGACGGAGGAGACGGGGAAGAATGAGCTCTCTGCCCTCGAGGAGGCGTCGAGGCGCTGTTGCTTGCACCGTCGCGCTTCCTCCTCCGCCCTCCCCCTCCCCCTCCTCCTCGCCCTCCTCCTCGCCCTCCTCCTCGCCCTCCTTGTTGGTTTTCTAAAATCTCTCTCTCAGAGCTCACACAGGATCACAGCGGGAGGAAAGCGGCGAGTCGCAATTCCAGGGGTCGTTGTGGCGGGCCTGTGTTAGTGCCATTTTTGGGGGCGCGCCGCCAGGCGCGTCCCCACTTTTGTATCACAGCTGCGAGGGCCAACCAAGGGATTCGGCGCGTCAAGTTAACTTGACCGCTCGTTCGGGCTTTGGGCCGCAGGCCGGCGCGCAGCGCCACGCCGCCAGGCGTCCGCCGGAGGCCCGCCGGAGGCTCTTCCTGCGGCCACATTCTGGCAAGATTCCGCCGCGCTCAGGCGCCCAGAGGATGCGTGCGCTGCGCTCAAACGTCGCGATTTGGCAATAGGCGCTCGAGCCGGCGCACAGCGGACGGGTGCGCCGCGCAGGGGGGGTCGGAGGGGTGCGAGAGGGGGCGTGGGTCAGGCGCGCACCGGCCGGCTCCGGGAGCGGCCGTCACGTCGAGGAGGGGGGCTGTCTGCAGTTCAGGGGGGTAACGGTGGCACTCTGCTTCGCCGCCGACAGCCCCTCTTCCGAGCCGGCGCGTGGCGACGAGCCGCGGCCAGTGTCGCTGGTTCCTTTGGCGGCGCAGCGTTTATCCCCCCCACCCGCGCCCGCCCGCCCGACCGCCCGCCCGCCCTCAGGCCTTGCCCCTTCGCAGGCGCGGGAGCGCTCGCCGGCGAGCACCTCCTACCTCTCCTCGCCCGGCTGCTCCCTTGCCCCGTCGCCCGCCGCGCCCTCGCCCGGCCTCAAGAGCTTGGCGGCCTTTGTCCGCCAGCTCAAGGCGTGGGACGAGGCGTGCGCCGACGGCCGCTCGTCGTGCTGGTTCGAGACGGAGGGCGACCTCCCGCGGCTGGCCGGGGAGGCGCTGCTGGCCGAGGCGGCCGCGACGGGCGCGAGGCGGATCGCCTTTGACGCCGTCGCGGCGCGTCTCGAGGCGACCGCGGCGCCGCCGCCGCCTCTCGGCACCGCCTTGGCCGCGTGGCCCACGGGATGGGGCATCGAGGAGGGCAACTTCTGCGGGCTGGCGCACTGGGCTGTGGAGGTGTGGCACGCGGCCGGGTCGGTCGACGCGAGCCGGTGGCAGGTCGAGGCTGACGGAGGGCGCCTCTTCTTTGTGCGGGTCGCGGAAAAGGCCGCATAATCGCGCTCTCCGCCGAGGCCCGCCTCGGCGACGGCGCTCGCCGCGCCGCAGCAGCAGTAGCAGCAGCAGCAGCAGCACGTGATTCTTGACACATGATTACACTACACAGTCCTCCCTTCGGTTGTCGTTTCGACCCTGTTTTTTTCTTCTATCGCAGCGCACTCGCATCTGTGAGCCTAGCGCAGCGCGAACTCGCCGTCTGAGCCTAGCGCAGCGCGAACTCGCTCTGAGCCTAGCGCAGCGCCTCGGAAAACACCATTTTGGCTCGCCAACAAGCCCTCCGCGCCCCCACACCGTTATGATAATACTTTTCACGCCGCTTTTCTTCTTTTTATTGACGAAAATTTCGGCCAGGAATGGAGCCAGCGTCCCGCCAGCCCACGCCGAGAAGCAGCCATGGCCAGCCACGATGGCTCAGGCCCGCACGCCGCCAAATTCTACGTGCCGCGGCTGCTCTCGACTAGCGGCGAGCCCTCATCCTCGCACGTCCTCAGCGAGTGCGCCATCCGGCAGCTCGCGCCACAGGTGCCTCGCCGGTACGCGCTCTCTGACTGGAGACTGCTCTACTCGACGCACGTGCACGGCATCTCAATCAACACTCTCTACCTCCGCGCCTCGGGTTGCGGCGGATGCCTCCTCGCGCTGAGGTCCTCCGACGGTGCAGCTACCTACCCTGCCACTTGAGCGCACTTCTGGACCGCACACACGCTCCTTGCGCACTCTATGCGACTGTACGTCTGCTCTCTGCTCTCGAGTGCAGTTCGCTCCCTCTCTTCTGTCGGCGTCTCTGCTCAACTCGCCCTCGCCACTGCGCGCCTGCAGGAGCCACCTTTGGAGGCTTCATCTCCGAGTGCCAGCCGCCGAGTGCACCGGGACCGGACGGGCGCCACTTTTACGGCAACGGCGAGTCCTTCCTCTGGCGGGTCGAGCCGCTCACAGACCTGCCTCCGCTGCCGCGCCCCTCCATGGGAGAACCGCCCACCTGCCTGCTCGAGACGTTTGGCTGGACGGGTCGAGATGTAGCCGAGATGGTGCCGAGATAGAACCGACCTGCCCTGCTCGAGACGTTTGGCTCAGACGGGCGCGCAAGAGAGCACACACTTCTTCCTCCGCGGCGCGAGGCGACACCCGCGACGCGTCCACGACGTGTCCCCGCGGACTCGGCTGCAGGCGCCAACACGTACTTTGCCCTCTCTCACCGAGAGCACCTCGCCCTCGGGTCCGGAGGGCACTTTGGCCTGTGGATCGACGCCGACCTGAGGTGCGAGATCCGGCCGAGATCTAGCCGAGATCTAGCCGAGATCTATGGCCCGGATGCGCCGAGATGAGCGGGGCGCCCACACGCACTCCTCCGACACCGACGACCAGCCTCGCGTGCCCACCCGGCCGAGCTGAAGAGGGGTGTGCCCCCCCGCGCCAGGCACGGCTCTTCCGGGGCAAGCGACACGTACGGCGACCCCTCCCCTTGGACGCGCCACTCCGCCGCCCGAGCTCTGAACGGCGCCGCTTCACAGCTGCATGCGTGAACAGGCAACCCCTCCCTCTGCGCGCCGCCGCCCGAGCTGTACCACCACTCGGAGAGGAACACCGGCTCGTCTGTCTCGGAGGTGCCGGCC
This sequence comes from Emiliania huxleyi CCMP1516, assembly GCF_000372725.1. Lineage (NCBI taxonomy): Eukaryota > Haptophyta > Isochrysidales > Noelaerhabdaceae > Emiliania > Emiliania huxleyi. Next base: position 140,863 of record NW_005200138.1, on the reverse strand, counting down.
GGCGGAGGCGACGGGGGCGGCGGAGGCGGCTGTCGCGGGGGCGGCGGCGGCGCGGGGGGCGGCGGCGGCGCGGAGGCGGCGGCGCTCAGCAGAAGTCGGAGAGAGTCGTCTTCGAGCGGCGAGTTTGTGTGCGACGTGCTCGAGGTGTGGGGCGTGGACGGGCACGCCATCAAGCGGAGAAACGCGGAGTTGCTCCGGAGGGGCGTCGCGCCGTGACGCTCGCAGGGGAGCAAGTTTTGAGGGATCGTCGTGGATATGTGTGTGTGCCGGCACAGCGATCTCTGATCGAGACTGTGAGTGAAGTTTACTCTACCCGAAGGATCACAGGCTGCGCGTCTCCTTCGTCTTCACACTCCCACCGCCCTCGAGGAGGGAGTTTCTTTTACGTTTTGGAACCGAAGCGAGTGAGCAGCTCGACCAGTGGTCGCGCCCAGTGGACTGTGGAGAGAGTGGAGCTGGGGAGGCAGGACGAGGCTGTGGAGCGCCACATTGTGCTTCATGGTGGCATTGTGCGCTCCATGGTGGCTATCGGCGCCGGCGGAGCGATCTGCCACCCCTGAACCTCGCTCAGCTCGGTGAGAGCCTCGGTCGCCTGCATGCCGCTCCAGCAGCAGCCGGTGCCGCACGGGGCGCGGCGCGCCTTTGCGCGCTCGACGTCCACCAAGAAGGACTGGTACGCAGGCGTCAGCTTGAGCTTGCCTTCATCGTCGAGGAAGGCAATCTTCTCCCACGCGTACATATACCCGCCGGCGCCCTTCAGCTGGGCCTGATCGTCGTACGAGTAGCGCATCCAATCGCCCGCCTTGCTCTCCTCGACCCAGCTGGCCAGAGTGGCGTCGCTCTCCTGCGCGTTGGTCACCCGGTCCCCGGGCTGGAGGAGGTAAGCCCACTGCTGGCTACCGGCGACGTTGACCCACTTGCCTACGTGATAAAGAGACACCAAAGTCAGGGCGGGAAGACGGACATCATGCAGTGCTATTCAGAGCCATTGCCGTCGGGTGACACTTCGAAGCGGAAGGGGGCGGCTGGCCGGAAGCGCCACCAAAGCCAGCCCCAGCAGGTGGCGTCGGCAGACCAGTTGTACGACTGGTGCTTGAGTCCGATGTAGCCGCCCTCGGCCGTCTTGACCCACTCGGCGTCGTGCAGCGCGAACAACGTCTCGGGCGGCGCGATGTTGCCGCGCATGTACCAGAGGCCGAGGAGAGAGGGAGGCGTGTCTGGGCTCGCGCCCGTCTTGAGCACCTTCTCAAACATAGCCTCGAAGCCAGCCTCCTTCACCGAGGCCCACTCGGCGCCGCCCGCGCCGCTGCGGATTAGGCATTGCGCCACCGGGTAGCAGCACTGCGTGCGATGCGAGTAGCAGTCATAGCCGCAACCCCAAAGGAACGAGTAGGTGCCGGCCCGCGCGGTGTACGAGGTCGAGTTGAAGACGAGAGGCTTGTCAGAGGTCGCGAATCGCTCCCAAGGGATGCTCCCGTTGGGAGGGAAGGTGGACGCGAGATTGGCGTTTGGAGCCCACCTGCGAGCCGTCGCAGCCACGGGTGTGAGCACGAGCTAACTTGAGCGCGGAGAGGCCGCTCTCGCGCACATCGCGGCGCGAGTACTGTGTGGGTGCGGAGGGTACTACGCAAAGAGGCCCTGGGGGGGCTGCTTTGTGGCTGCGATTCCCGCCATCCTGGGTCCACGGTGCCGCGCACTTTTGGGTCTTCTCGAGCTCATCGCGAGTTGGAGGCGAAGAGAAGGGCTTCGTAGACAGCTGCAGCTTCCGGGCGTGTACAAAACCCGCGGTGGGTTTGGGAAGCTTAGGCTTGTCCGGCTGCAAAGCAGGTGCCATTTTGTAAGTGCGCCCTGCGCGCCGCAAGCAAAATGCGGCGGCACGTATCACGATTTTCTTTCAGCTTTGTCGTAAAATTCTTTTTTTCCTTGTTCTTTTCGCTTTTTGTTTTTAAAACTCCGTTTCTGACTCGCTATGTTTTTTTTTAACGTTAGCGTACGCCCTGCGGTGTTGGTCTGACTGTGTTTCGCCCTTTTTTTCGTAACTAACTAACTAAGATTGTGCCCAGTGATACGAGCCGGACTGTTCTTCACCTCAGATTCTTACATGCCCGATACACATACTAGTGATACGACCGACGTGGTAACGTTTAGTTCATGCTCAGCACGTGTTTGTCTTCCCCTCCACTCTCGGCCGAGAGCTCCGACGCCGTGGCGACCGCGTCCGCGTCCCCTCTGACCGCGCCCGCGCGCTCGTCGGCTTCGGCCCGCTGGCTCTCATCGAGCAGGCAAATGACGTCAGCCTGCACCGCGAGGCAGTAGACCTAATCAGACAGGCACCCCACTGAAGCGCAAGGACCAGTGAGCACCGGCCGGGCGCACAGCGGTGTGTGTCTGTCCGTGCGCAGCGAGACCTCGATGGGCAAGTCATTGTATTCGAAGCCGAACGGCTGCTCGATCTGCACCGCCGTCTCCTCGACCTGTGTATGCCAGGGGTGAGAGGCGGGTTAGAGCAGCTGCGGCGGGGGCCTCCCCGCTCCCGCCGCCGCCCCCTCTTCGCCTTGAGCAGCAAGTACGAGATCAGCGAGCACACTGGCGCGAGCCACCAGTCGAGGTGGCCTGTTCACTCGCCGTGTGTTTGGGGAGTGCCCCCCCCCCCCCCCCCCCGTAAGCTCAGGCGAGGCGGCCTGTTCATTGGAAAGGCGAGTGAAGACACATCGTTCTCACCTCCTCGCCTGTGCGCGACTAGCCGAGAATGCCGTCAATCATGGCAAAGGGCAGTAGCACCAGGAACAGGAGCAGGATGACGCGGAGGACGCCGACGTAGCCCGGCGGCAGCGGCGTGTTGACGATGCGCTCGCATCCGGTTATCGCCTCGCAGAAGCCCTCGGTGACGCCAAAGAGGGAGTGCGACAGCATCGAGGTGTGCAGGTAGAGGGTCTGCGCGGGCAAGGGCACAAACGGAAGAGGGAAAGACTCGGCGGGCGCAAGTGGGGAGGGTGCGGGTGGCTGCGGCTGCGGCTGCGGCGCACCTGCTCGCCTCTGCTCACCTCGCCTCTGCTGGCCTCGCTGCCCGCCGCCGAGTACTCCACAGTGGCGCCGATGGCCACGTCCACCGAACGGCGCAGCCTCATGATGGCGTACAGCGGCGGGTGGCTGGCCTGCGCGAGGTTCGCCAGCTGATGCGAGCTCAGCAGCGAGTAGAGGCCGTCGAACTGCCCCCTCGCCATCATCGCCTCGATCTTGTGGCCGTCTAGCAGGTCGAGCTCAGTGTACATCCTCTGCACTTGGGCGCTCACGGGGACAGGGCACAGCCGCTCGCCGCGCAGCCTACATGTACATGTGTGTTGAGCTCATGTCATCACAGGCACTCCAGGGGTGGTGGCGCGGCCACTGGCTTCGCAGCCGGCAGCAGAGGGCGATGGCGAACGCGATGCACCAGCCGCCCACCTCAGCGTGCAGCCGGTGCGATTTTGCGCACACCTCCGCCGAGACGCCCATGCGCGTCTGGTGCGCCTGAGCGGCGAGAGAAGGACGGTGTTGAAAGCCACACGAGGCTTGACACATGGTTAGTCGCCCGTCTCTGGGCTAGATCTTGGCTAGATCTCGCCGCGGCGCTCGCGATGAGCTGAGTGAGCAGCGAGCGCGAGCCGTTGACAACCTGACACACGGGCCGCGCTGCTTAAGACACTACGCCGTGATTGGTGTGAGCCACCTACTTTCGTTCTGGCGCGCACCTTGCCCCAGTACAGCCGCGCATTTGACCAGCGCTTGTACGAGGCTTGAAGGCGGAAGGCGAGCAGCAGCGACATTGCGCCCGCGAGATTCTGCATGGGCAGCGACTCCGAGAAGTCCGAGATGAGCTCGGTGGCGGAGGGGAAGAAGTACTGTTGTGGGGCGCGGGGGCTGCACGTCGAACACAGCTTTGCTGCAGCTGTCACGTCAAAACTCACACGTGTATCGGAAGTGTCTAGGCTTATGCGGTGCATGCCACCTCGAGGAGTGTCAGTGTGACGGCGATTGCCTGGAGGGACGGGGACGCGTGACTCAACGGTAGTAGCGCGGGAGCCACAGCCGGCTGGCTGGCTGGGGCTTTGGTCTGGGGTAAGGGGAAGCGGCTCGCTGGCTGCTCGCCGTCGTGAATGCCCACGGAAGCAAGACAAATCCCGTCTCTTTGCAAATGTCGAGCATGCGCAAGGTGTGGATCCACGAGCGTCGATTGTAAGTCAGCCTCGCACGCGATGTCGCCAGCTTCGAAACGACCCCAACGCGGCTGCCGAGCGCGCTAATCCGAGGCGTGTTGAGTGAGTCCGCCTTTGAGGAGGCCTTCACCGGCGAGAAGGGAAACCCGACTCCGCGCGGCGTGGCGTGCCCGCCAGCGGCCAGCGGGTCGGCCACGGACCGCCCGCGGCTCGAAGAGCGCCGCACGCCAGCAATCGACGGCTCTGGCGAGTGATGCCGCACGCTAGGCTTGTTCGTGTGCATGTATGTGTCTGATATGTGTGTGCACTACAAAGCCACTGCGTCCGTCCCGCCGGCGGTGTTTTTCACGGCCATCAAGTTCACGATGTGCATGCACATGTACATGTACATGTGTTGTGATCTGAGAGAGAGAGAATCAGTGATCTGTGATCTGTGAGGGTTGCATGTTGTGCATGTTGTGCATGTGTCCGAGCCGCGGGGCTGGCTGTTCTTGCACATCTCTTGGATCTTGCACGTATATCTTGTGCGTTGTGGTTCTTTTGACTTCTGTCTTCTCGCCTCCTCAGTGCTCAGAAACTAACTTACGCGGAAGTACAATTAGGCGCTTGGCATGTTTGTATTTACCAGCTCGTTCACGATCTGAGACTGAGTGTACAAGAATTTCGATTATTTTAAGGCGTGTTGTGCCCCCCGGGGCGCGCCGCTTCAGCCGATATCGAGCCGTACACCGGACCCCGCCGGTCACGGCTCACGGGGCGCCCGCCGCCTCGCCACCGACAGCGTGCGGCCAGAGCAGCGCCGCCACGCGCGCCGCCGCCGCGTCGAAGTTGTCCCCCCAGTGTGTCTCGTCGGCGGGGTCGTCCTCCGCCTCCTCGCGCGGACTGCAGCTGTACAGCCCCGCCTCGAAGAGCGCGTGGTGCCGCCGGTGGCCGGCGCTGCCGTCGGCGGGCGGGCGCAGCATCTGGAGCACGCTGCTGCCCAGCAGCGCCTACCGGGACGCATCGAGAAGAGGGCTTAGGGGAGGGGTCCGAAGGGAGGGGCCCAAACCCCGCGGCGCGGCGCAGAAGAGACGCACCAGCCGCGCTGCGAGCGGCACCAGCGGCTTCGCGCCCCGCGAGAGCCACCGGGCAGCGAGCTCGTTTGGCGCCTGCGGGAGAGCACCGGGCAGGGTTATGGGCAAGGGGTGTGGGCAAGGGTTGTGGGCAAGGGTTGTGGGCAAGGGTGTGCGCAGGGCGGCGGGAGGAGACTGGGAAGGGAGTGGCGACGGGGTCCGGTGCGAACGGAGCGCGAGCGCGTGTGTGCACATCTAGCCGCGGCGCGCCGAGAGCTCCGCAGCGAGCCTCTGCCTCAGCTCGGCGGTGGCGCCTGTTCACAACCCTCACCTTCTGGCCTCACGGCTCCCTCGCTCCGAGCCTCCGCCTCAGCGGCCGTCGCCCTTGGCAGCGGCTGTCGAGCCGACCAGCGCTCCGATGCCGCCCCCCCACCCCTTGCCAGGCCTCACCCCGGCCCACGGCGTGATGTCCGACCAGGGCGCAGAGTCGCCCCACGGGGTGGCCCACGGGGTGCCCACCTAGAGGCGGACCCGCGCGGCAGCGTCAGCAGAGTGGGCACACCGCAGCGCCGCGGCAGCAGTAGCAGTAGAGGTCGCGGTGCGAGGCGCGTTTGCGCTGCGCAGGAGAGGGCAAGCAGCAAAGTGTGCATACACGCGCTGCAACGCCGCGGAGCCCATCCGAGCGCGTGTCTCCTCAAGCGCTGGGTCGGGAGGCGGGGGGGGGGGCATGGCCTCGCGGCATCTAGGAGCAGGCTTGCCCACGTGGCGGCCCACGGCGCCGCGCCCCAGTCAGGGACGACCAGGCGCGGAACTGCCCCCCAGGTCGTCCCGGC
>NW_005200138.1:99026-134682 GCF_000372725.1 Emiliania huxleyi CCMP1516 | reverse complement strand
GGGGGGGGGGGCGTGTGCGCACTCGGCGTCGCTGAGGAGCGAGGCGGGGACGCCTTCGTGCGGGAGGCGGAGGCCAGGGACGAGGAAGGAGCGCATGATGCGGAGGGCCTGCAAGGAGGAGGTTGGGAAGTGGGGCAGTGGCGGGCGCGGCGGCGGCGGGCTTGGCGGTGAAGGGGGAGGCGGCTGCGGCGGCGGGTGCTCGGGGAGGGGCGCGCCTCTGCCGAGTGGGCGACGTCGTGGAAGGGCTCGGTCGCGTCCGAACCGCTAAAGAGGTGGAGGGAGGCGGCCATGCCAGGGTGGAGGGGCGCGAAGGCGGTCACGTCGTAGATCGCGTCGTCGATCAGCAGGACGCACCCCCGCGCCGCCGGCCTGGTGGGCCGCACTAGCCCACGCGCGACGAGCGCCTCGTGCGTGACATTGCCGACGGCGATGCGCCCCCAAAATCCGTCCGACCGCCGGTCGGCGAGGCGGTAGTAGAGGGCGCGCCAGCCGCACGGGTCGTGCGGCGGCGGCGCGAGCGCCGCCGCGGGGATCGCCCACCCCTCGAGGTGGCCATACCGCCGCTGCACCAGCGACGCAAAGATGGGCGCGTCCGCCTCCTCGACGGCGGCGGCGAGAGTCGCGCTCGCGCTCGCGCACATGCAGACGGTGCGAGCGTCGCCGAGCCCGAGGATGTGGCCGATGACGGCGGCGGGCAGGCTTGAGAAGGGGTCCTCGAATCCAGCAGACATGGGAAAGGTGCAGTATCGGCGTCAGAAAAAAAAAGCCGCCCGCGGGGTTAACAACTCTAACACTCACACGTAATTTGGGGCCTGGCTGGAGCCGTTTTTTGTGTTGTTACCTTGTGTTATTCGAAACTCGTCGTGAATACGATCATCGACCGTTTCACTCGTCCGGGCGGAATGAAAGCCGCTGCCACACTGGATCACTGCCGCGTAAGCGACTCCTGCGCTTTAGGAGCCAACTCGCTCTCACAACACTAACGAGGCACGGAAGACAACGCACTGTGCACGCGCGCACTGGGCCTTGCACTTTTAATCGAATGGCGCGGCGTACGGCCGAAAACGAAAAACGTGGAGAATGTGAATGAGCAGTCCCCGAGCCACCGTGCACCGAATGCTGAGAATCAGGAGTCCACTGGATCGAGAGGGGGGGGGGGGGCATGGGGGTAAAGCCGATACACACTACAGTGGGGGCTCGTCGGGCGGCGTCTCGGGTCGCGGCCTCGGCGGCTCCAGTCTGCTATATCGAATCTCCCCAGGAGATCAGCGGGAGATACAATTCGCAGCGAAATGGAGAGCTACGACAATAATCGCAAATATCGCTGCAGATGGGATCATAGGAACGTACTGGCTACTGCCTGCAAGCACAGAGACCGTCGAGGAGCGCGCCACCGCGCGGAACGCCTGCATGAGTGCGCGGCTCTTTCACGCCGGCTTGTCCTCAGGCCCTGGGCGCAATCTCCGCGGCGCTGCGAGGGCGCGGAAGCTGTCCTGGATCGAGGCAAGGGCGGGTTGCGCCTCCTTGAAGCGCGAGCCGAGGCAGCTCGCGACGAGCACGTACACCGAGCCTCCCGCCGCCGTCGCCGAGACGAGCGCACGCCTCCGCACGGTGTTCTGGTTGTACGTGAGGACGTCAAAGCGGAGGCTCAGCCGTCGGTACGGCTGCTCACCGCCCGACGGGGACGAGAGGAGCGCCACGCCGCTCTCCGCGATTGCAAAGTCGTCGACGCCGCCGTACGCGCCGTACTTGCCGTCGCTTCGGAAGAGGAGCTCGGCAAAGAAGCTGCGAGGCAACGTGTCCAGAGCCTGGCCGCTCGGCAGAGGAGCGGCGAGCAGGTAGGCGCTGTCCGACGTCCGGACGTCGCGGACGTCCAGGTTTGGGCCGCCCGCCACGGTCCACTCCTTCGGGTAGGCAAACGACACGTCCACAGTCGACCCGTCTGCGCTGCGAACGCCGTCGAGGATCGCTCCAGGCTTGAAGACGGGGCTGTCGCTGCCAACGCGCTGCACGCCACTCTCAGCACGCTTGCGGATCATCGTGTTTGCTCCACGGCCGCCATCGGCTCTCGCGCCAGCGGCGTAGGCGGCGGCCAGCTCGTCGGCGGTGGCCGTATCAGGCACGCCAGATAGAGCCGCGCGCGACGGCAGAGGCGGCTGTGCCGCGCCGAGGAGCACGGCCGAGAAGAGCGCGGCGCGGCGCTCGAGCAGCCTCATCGAGGTGGAGACAAGTCCCATCGGGCGACAAGTGAGCAGGGCGAAAAATTCTTTTTTTAAAATTCTTTTATTCGCAAGCGAGCGAGCGCGTATTTGGGGCAGAAAAAAATTACAAGAACTCCCTAGTACGACACTGGGCACGGGACTGGCTCCGACCTCCGTCCTCAGCTGTCCGTCCGCCCCTGTGTTCTTATGCCTTCCCTACTGTGTGAATTCGCGGAGCGAAGAAAAATTTCTTCACCGGAATACGTCCATTTTTGGAGCTTGGAATACGGCGTATTCCATGGAATACGTGGAATACGGGTGGAATACGGCAGAATACAGGCCTCTGGGAGGTCATTTGGAATACGTGGAAAACGTATTCACACAGTAGGATGCCTTCCCGTGCCCCGTGCGTGCGAATAGTAATCTCGTAGACCCCAGGTCTCTGCGCTCGAGGCTCGAGCTGCAAGAGTTCACTCGACTTCACACCGAGACTCTCTCGTCTTAAAACGGCGCCTCTCGCGACGCGGGCGGCATGCTGCCCCCGGCCTGCGCCAGCATTTCGGCCAGCCCAGCCGGCATGGCCGGTGGCCCCGCGTCCATCGGCTTCTGTTCGCCCGACACCCCGTTGATGGCCGCCCAAAGCGCTTCTCGAGATGCAGCCTCTTTGCTCCTGCAGTCCGAGCAGGCAAGCGAACGGGCGTGTCGGCATGGTGTGCTGGCAGGGTGTGGCAGCGGGCTGCACGCACAGGAGCGCCGCAATCTCGGCATGCTCGCTGCGAATAGCGGCGTCGAGCGCAGAGCGGCCGTTACCATCGACGAGGTTGAGGTCGGCTCCGGCGTTGCACAGTGCTCGCACGACCCTCAGGTGGCCCAACGCGGCAGCGATCATCAGGGCCGTGCGTCCGTCACTGCCGACTGCGTCTATATTGTTGGCGGTGCACTCGAGCGCCTTCTCCACGAGCTCCGGCTGGTCATTCCTTGCCGCCTTCATGAGCGAGGTGGAGTGGAAGCCGCCGGCGCAGTCTCTCTCGCCAGCCTCCATGGCACTTGTATTTCTTTTCTTTCAGAAGAAGAGGGGCCCCATTCTTTCAAAAAAAGAAATCGCGCCTTTGCCGGCAGCCACCAATCGACACGAAAGGATTTCACGACCCGTGGCGGCGCGGAGTGTGTTATCTCTCTCTTCAGCGGGAGCCATGCTGGCTCTCCTCCAGGAGGTTGTCCCCATCATGGTCGCCAGCGGCCAGAACCTGCAGGCGAACGAGCTGATGCGGCTCGTGTCCTGCTGCCGGGTGCTTCGAGCCACGCTGCAAAACCTCGAGCTCGACCTGAGTGCCCGCCCCTCGCCTGCGCCACGGCTGCTGCAATTCATCGCTCTGAACGCCGCGCGCTTTCAGCTCGTCTCCGTCGATGTTGACCGGTGCACGCAGGAGGCTTTCGACGCCCTCCTCTTGGTGCCCGGCCTTCGAGCTCTCACCGTGCGCGGGCCGGCCTCGTCGATCCGCTCCCTGGCCGGCGCGGAGAGGGCGCGCTCTCTCCAGACGCTGCGGCTGCTCAAGGGCGTGTCCGTCGCCCTGGCCGACGACTTGAGCCCGCTCGCGGCGTGCCGTCCGCTGACGCACCTGTGCCTGTACGGCCCTGCGCCCCTCACCTCGCTGGGCCCTCTCGCCTGCTGCGCGCGGCTCGAGAGCCTCGACCTGCGCGGGTGCGAGGCGCTGGTCGACGTCGAGCCGCTGGTGAGCGCGGGCCGGGCGGCGTGCCATGGCCTCCGCAGCCTGTCGCTGCGGGGCTGCCGCTCGCTGCGTGTCGTCTCGCCGCTGCGCGCCCTTTTGGCACTCGAGTCGCTCGACCTGAGCTGCACGCTCGTCAGCGACGTCTCGATGCTCTGCGAGTGCCCAAAGCTCAAGACTCTCACGCTCACCGGCTGCGCCAGCCTGAGCGATGTCGCCCCGCTCGTGGGCCTAGATGGGGAATGCGAGATCTCACGTTGAATAGTGAAACTCAGACCCTGGGAATAGTGCATTCATTGCATGATTCACTGCATTTGCATTCACTGCATTCATGCCAGGGTCTGAGTTTCACTGCATCATGCACTATTCAACGCATCCGCCCCCTGCATTCCCCCATCTAGGCTCGTGGGCTGCCGCGCTCTCGACACCCTCTACCTCACGGGATGCTCAAAGCTGAGCGCCGTCGGCTGCCTCGCCGAGTGCCACGCGCTGCGGCAGCTCCACCTCAACAAGTGTCGAGCCGTGGTGGACGTGGGCGCCCTCGGCGGCTGCCCGACTCTGCGCCTACTCAACCTGCGCTGCAGCGGCGCGCTCGTGGTGCCGGCGGGACGACCTGGATTGTTGGTGTTGTTCGATGTGCATTGACCAGACTCTGTTTACACTCACAACCATCTTCGCCCACGGCCCCGGCGGACGACTCCTCGCACCTCAAAACAACAAAAAACCTCCATTCTGGCGGCCCCTCCTTCCCCCCTCCTGCTCGCGCGCGCTCGTGGGGCGCCGTGCTTAGGCCTTAGCGGAGCTCTTTAGTGAAAAATATAACCTGGTTTGTGGAGCTCCCGCACCTGTCTAGACAGTCCTCTGAGCCTGTCCAGACAGTGTCCAGACAGCGTCCAGACAGCGTCCAGACAGCGTCCAGACAGCGTCCAGACAGTGGCACATGGCTCCACTATTCACAGTAAAGTCTCGTAGTCGTGGCTGGACGACCCCTGACAGCACCCCTGGCGCCGCTGCCGAGGCCACTCCCCACCCACCCACCCACCCAAGATCCATCCACATGCCGCTTTCTTTACTTGCCAGTGAAGGGGGGGGGGGGTGCGTCTAGACAGCAGAACTAAGAGAACTTGAGAACTTGAAGTTTGAACTTGTAGTTTTGTCTTGACAGCTGTCTAGACAGCTGTCTCTGTCTAGATAGCTGTCTAGACAGGCCCTCTTCACAGAAGGGTTCCCCCAAAAGTGCCCGCGAAGAAGTCGGGCAGAGCAGCAACGGTGGCGGCAACTGTGGGGGGCAACGCCGACGTCGCAATGACGTTGTGGAAAGGGCAGAGCAAGCGTGGGCACGCACTGGTCGGGTTCCATGCTGCAGCCGCGAGCCCCGCGCCGCCGATGAAGAAGCTGCGGGCCGGCAGTAGCCACGTCGACCCGCCGCTGCGCATCGGGCAAAGCGCGAGCCCAGCAGTTCAGTCAGGCACGCACGCTGCACCCACGACGGTGGCCTCGGGGCGCGCGCGACCGAACGCGCTTGCGGCGCCGCCACGCCGTCCTTTCCCATCGCCGCCGGACCGCCCTCCCTCCTCCGCGACGACGCCGCAAACACGGCGCTTCTCGCCGTCCACGCAACAGCAGCAGCAGTGGCAGCGAATCTTCGCGTCGCTGGTGCACGCGGTGCGGACTCGCCGCAGTCTGGCGGGCGCTCGCCTCGCCCGGACCAGGCGGCCGAGCAGGCTGTGATCGCGGCCGAGGCGGATGGGCTCGGGCGGGTGCCGCCTGGCGGCGCGCCGGCAAAGGAGCCTGCAGAGGCGGGGGCGATCGGCGAGGCGGCGGTGCTCGTACCTGCAGCTGACGCGCCAGCCGCTATCCTCCCGGAGGCCTGTGCGCAGCGGGATGGCGCGGCGGCGAGCGGCGCGGCGGCGGCCGAGCCGGGCTCGGGTACGGCGGCACCTGAGGCAGCCGCCGAGGGGGAGGCGGCGGCGGCGGAGGCGGAGGCTCTGGGGGGTCGACCGTCGCTTCGGACACCGACTACAGCTACCTCCGACTCTCGGCGAAGGCGCGTGCTGCGGCTGCGGTGGAGGCGGAGCCGGAGGCGGCGGAGCCGGGTCCGGCGGCAATGCCGCAGGCGGCGGCGGCGGCGGCGGAGCCGGTGGCAGCGCCGGCGCCGGCGGGGGCGGAGGGGGCGCGGGCGGAGGCGCCGCCGGCGCCGGCGGGGGCGGAGGGGGCGCGGGCGGAGGCGCCGCCGGCGCCGGCGGGGGCGGAGGGGGCGCGGGCGGAGGCGCCGGCGGAGGCCCCGGCGGCGCCGCCCTCCCTGTGGGCAGGACTAGTTGGGAGGGTGCGCCACATCTGTGATGAACATCGTCTCTGATCAAAACACAAAAGCTTTTGCGCAGTGAACCACACGGCGCCGTGTCCCTGAAGCGTTTTGCCCTGCTCTCTCCCCTCTCGCCGTTACGAGTCTCGGCTCTCGCCCACAGGAGACGCCCCGCCCAGCAGCATACACTCTAGACCAAATGCCTGCAGGAGGCGGTGGTTGCTGCCACTCGTCGTTGGCGGCGGCGGCGGCAGGGGGAGGGGGAGGGGGAGGGGGGCGAGGGGCGCGGGCGGCGGCGGCGATGACGGCGTACAGCACGGCGCAGCGCGCAAACATGACAGACGGCATCGAGGCGCAGGCGGGCGCGAGCGCCGCCGCGCTGCGCGTGGCGGAGGAACACGCCGCTCGGCTCGTGGAGCAGCCCGAGTGGGTGCTCTCCGAGGTCCTCCTCTCGCCGGACCTCGCCCCGCACATCCTCGCCCAGCTGCCGACCAAGGAGCACGCCGTCAAGGGGACGTGCCGCGCGTGGCGCCGCGGCTGGAAGGAGACGCTGAAGAAGCGCGAGAGGCCGCGCCTGCTCGTGATCGGCGGCCACAACAACAATGGCGAGCACCTCAGCTCGCTGGAGCGGTACGACCCGTCAACAAATGAGTGGGAGGGGGAGGCTGTGGCGCCGATGCGAACGGCACGAAGGTATGTCGGCATGGCGGTACTCGATGGCAAGCTCTACGCGGCGGGCGGCCTGAGTGAGGCCGAGAACTTCGCATCTTCCAACCTGGTGGAGCGGTACGACTTTGCTACGAAATCAAGTGAGGCTGTGGCGCCGATGGAAGAGGCGCGGTTTGATCTCGCTGTCGCGGTTCTCGATGGTACGCTGTATGCTGTGGGCGGAGCGAATGACGACGACGACGGCGCCCTCAGTTCAGTCGAGCGGTACGACCCAGCGTTGGATGCGTGGGAGGCGGTGGCGCCGCTGGCGACGGCGCGGCAGGCTCACGGCGTGGCGGTGCTCGATGGCAAGCTGTATGCGGTGGGCGGCTTGAACGAAGACGACGGCAGCCTCAGCTCGGTGGAGCGGTACGATCCCGTGACGAACGCGTGGGAGATGGTGGCGCCGATGGCGACGGCACGGTATAATCACGCCGTGGCGGCGCTCGACGGCAAGCTATACGCTGTTGGCGGGTCCATCAACGACGACGGCCGCCTCCACTCGGTGGAGCGGTACGACCCGACAGCGAACACGTGGGAGGCGGTGGCGCCGATGGCGGAGACACGGTACAGTCACGCCGTGGCGGCGCTCGAGGGCAAGCTGTACGCCGTTGGTGGGTTGGGTGCCGGCCACACCCGCCTCAGCTCGGTGGAGCGGTACGACCCGGCCGAGAATATGTGGGAGGCAGTGGCGCCGATGGCGACGGCGCGAAGCGCTTCTTTCGCAGTCTTGATGTAGAGCGCTCCAAGATAGTGTCCCTCCGGGGGGGGGGGGGGCGACGGCACGAATCTTTTCTTGATGTAGTCGGCTTAGGCGCGGCGACGCCCCCTGAGATTTGATTGAGATGCAGATGAGCTCGCGAGCTCGCACATGTTGTATGCATGGGAAGAGACAGTGGTTGACGCCTGACGCAACAGGGTCCCAGGGAAGCCTCCACAACGGGGTTGATGAATAACAGCTAATATCACCTCCTACGTCCTAGAGACCCTAGAGCCGTAGGATTTTTTGGCGGGGAGCACGGAAACATTTCCATAATCGACCTCTCGCCACTCTCGCCACTCTCGAGCTCTCATGTCCTCCAAGGAAGGCTGCCAGCGGTCTGCCTCGCCCCGCTCCACTCCCGCTGCGCCGCCCTGCCGCCGCGCACCGCTCCGGCGTCGCCCGGCTCGGCAGCGCCCGCCTCGTCGCTCAGCGGCTCGTAGCTGGGCCTGCGCGCCGCCGCCGCCCCCGCGCCCTCCCCTCGCTCGCCGAGCCCGAGGACGGCGAGGCCGAGCAGCACGACCCCCACCGAGGCGCAGTAGGCGGCGAGCGAGGCGGCCGGGCGGCCGCGCTTCTCGTCCATCACGAAGTTGCCGCTGAGGGCGCCTACGGCGGGCCGCGTCCACGACATGACTCACGACATGTCCACGGCGCGTCCGTGCCTTCCCGCGGAGGGCGCCAGAGAGGATGTAGAAGCCCGAGTAGACGGTGATCGCAAAGAGGGCGTCGTGCTCGCGCAGCACCTGCGAGGGAGACGAGGCACCCACGTCAGTGCACGCCTCCGCCTCAGGTGGCAAGCTGTGGCGACGGCGCGCTGTGCCACACCGTGTGGAAGTCTAGAGCGCGCACCAGGCCGAGCAGCAGCAGCGCGGTCGAGGCGGTCGCCGCCGTGCAGCCGGCGAGGAGGTAAAACGCGGGCGAGCGGAACGGGCAGCCGTCGCACTCCGGGTCTGCCGCGCCGCTGGCGAGGAGCTCGGAGGCGGCCTTGGTGGTGAAGGTGTTGCCGCCAAGCGAGCCGGCGGCGGCGGCGACGAGGAAGCCGCGCTCGACCTTGCCAGCCCCGACGCGGCAGAGGCGCGCGGCGCAGACGGCAATCCAGGCCGCGAAGGAGGCGTAGTAGGCGCAGGCCTCGGGCCGCGCAAAGAGCGAGAGGTACTGCGCCGGAGTCCGCTCCACCTCCGCGTGGCTGCCGCTGACGCCGACGAGCAGTGTGCCGGAAAAGATCAGGGCCGAGCCGAGCTTGCGCTCGCGCGTGAGCGCCTCGCCGAGCGTGTACGGCGCCAGCAGCACGTTCCACACCACGACGAGGCCGGCGGCGGCGGCGATGATGGACTGCGCGGCGTACGTGTACGCCGCCACGTCAAAGATTGGGTCGATGACCGCCGTGAGGATGAGGCCGAGAGCGTAGTAGCGGTGCTTGCCCGTGAGCGCTGCGTGCCGCAGCAGCTGCTTGCCACCCGTGCCGGCGAGCGTGGCGACGGCGTCGAGCAGCAGGCCGATGGGCCAGCGCTGCATGCTCAGTCGACTCGAGGCGGACGAGGCGGCGGCGCAAGCGGCACTCTCGATTCTGGGGCGAAAAGAATTCTCGGCAGCCGACACGACGAGCTCGAACGTCTGCCGTCTCGAGGCCTCAGAGTCGCCTCTCCCAGAGTCTACCTCCTGCGGCAATACACAAGATCCTCAGACACGCCTATAGGCCGGTCTGTAGGGAGCAGCGGCGCTCACTCGAGGTGCGTGGCGGTGGCGGGCCGAGTGACGTCCTGCGCGTCGCTGTCGGCCTCGACGGAAGCGGTGGAGGCGCGGCCTGGAGTGCAGCAGAGAGTCTCCACTCCGTGGCGCCACTCGAATCTCCACTCTCGTCGGTGCCACTCGCGCAAGAACCACCTTTGGGCTGCGGCGAACGAGCTGTGAGAGACCGCGCAGCACGTTCTTCGCAGCCGTCCACGCGTGAAAGAGCCCGAGCAGTCAGCTGTTGCAGTAGGAATGCGAACGATAAGACGAGGCACAGCTCGATGGCGCCCTCAAAGACGCGGCGACGGATGCACAAAGGCGATGGCCGTGACCAACCACGGCGCCGCCGCCATCAGCGCGAGGTTAGCGGCGACGAGCAGCGCGTTGAGCAGGATGCATCCGTCGCACGTGGCCTCGGTGCCATCGCGACATCAACGCGTCGTCGTCGGGCAGCTTCAGTGCGAGGCGCCGCCTCACTTGCTCCTCGGGCGACGCGGCGGGGCGGTTGCCCCAGCTCAGGTCGGCGGCGCGGGCGGCGCAGTAAGCCGAGAGGGTGCCGACAAAGCTAGGCGAGGCGATCATGAAGACGGGGAAGGCCTTGACCAGGAGGAGCGCCCCCTCCATGATGTACGAAGAGGTTAGGAGCAGCAGGGACCCGAGGGACCATGTGGAAGACGGCTAGTGTAGGGTGCCCACAGGGCCCAAAAAAAGAAAGGAAAAAAGAAATGGGCCACTCCCGATCGCAGCACTTCGTGTTGGCCAGTCGAGAAATTGAGAGTGTGACTAGGAGGGTGGGACGCTGGGGATTCTCAAAGGTATACCCTTGGAATGGCCGGATCCAGCCTTAAAAGTACGAGATCGCGCGCGCTTCGCGCACAGCACCGCCTGTTCTCCGCGGCTGTGTGACGACGCGTGCCGTGTGCCAGTAGAGTTGGGCGCGCGCGGCGCGACGGCGCCCGCGAGGGAAGGCGCGGGTGCAGCGGCCGCCGGCGGCCGTACCGCCCGCCAGCCGGCGCAGCAGCGGCCAGCGCAGCGGCCGCCGGCGCAGCAGCCAGATCAGCCGGTGCGCGCCTTGCGAGGCGAGTACTGCCGCCCGGCAGCCTTGAGGCGGCCGGGCGGCAGTACTCGTTCGAACTTTGCGAGCCGTGCGCGCGCCGAGGCGCCCGCGGCGCGCGCCCGCCCGGCTGCCAGTAGGAGGCGGCGCAATATGGCCTATAGTACAGCCCTTGAGGAGGAGGAAGAGGCTGGCTGGCAGTGCTGTATGCCGCCGGGGGCAGTTTTTGGGTGCTGTCCCCATCCCAGGGGGCTGCAGAAGGCGTCCGCAGCCGGGACAACCCGCCCCCCCAGCCGAGGCCGGTCGAAGCCCACTTGACCACAGCCATGAGGAGTCCTCTTGGTGCTCCTGGCGGCCGTTGGAATGGCGAGCGCGCGCCGAGGGGGGGGGGGGGGGTCTTGCTTGCTCCACACCGAGCGCCATCGGTCCGGACCGGCGTGGTCACCGAGGGGTGGCCTGCACAAGGTCTGAGCCGCGGGCGCTCGGCGCCAAGTGCAGTGTCACGCTCGCGCTGGAGCGGGACACAATGGGAAACCCTCGTTTCCTATGAACTCGGTCCCCCAACGGAAGAGGCCTCGCTCCTATTGGAACTGGCCAACATCAGATTTGCCTCGTGCGTCCCTTTTTGAGCCGGAAAGCTATTTTCTTTTGGGTCCTGTGGGCACCCTAGCTAGTGCTAGTCCCCATCGTGAGGACGACGACCCCGGCTAGTCGCCGACCACACCCACAAAGAACCCTGCACAAAGATCGCACGGACGGGTTTCCTTTTTTTAAATTGAACTCGGGGCAGCACACGGAGAAGGGGCAACTCCGTGCACTGAGAGACGGTCGGCCGCCAGAAAACACGCCTGCGTGGAGCGCGTCACACCAATCCTCGCTACCCAACGCGGCCAAAGGATATCCACCTCGAGAACCTCGAGAACACGGGACGCGGCACAAACGGTTTGCGCATTTGATGTATTTCTTGTGTCGACTTGCGTGCGCTCGTGCGTCCCACCGCCAGTCCTGTCGGCCACCGGCTGTGCAGGCCGCGCGTCTCGATGCCGCAAGGCCGGGGCAGGCTCCACAAGGACTACTCCAATGGCGCGTACGAAGGCGAGCTGCTGGATGGCAAACCGCACGGCCGCGGCAGGCGCCAAAGGCCGCGGGGCTGCCACCTCTGCTCTTGTCGCTGTCGCCACTGCCAGACGTCATCCATCAGTTACAGTCAGCTCCCTGTCCACCGCGATAGCCGTCCTCACCTTCAGCCAAATGCCCTCTGCCCCACTGTGACAGGGCCAAGAACGATGAGGGAGACGTTTACACTGGTGAATGGCGGGAGGTGCGGGCAAGAGCGAGAGAGAGCACGCAAGAGAGAGAGAGAGAGAAGAGAGGGGGGGGGAGAGAGAGAGAGAGAGAGAGAGAGAGAGAGAGAGAGAGAGAGAGAGAGAGAGAGAGAGAGAGAGAGAGAGAGAGAGAGAGAGAGAGAGAGAGAGAGAGAGAGAGAGAGAGAGAGAGAGAGAGAGAGAGAGAGAGAGAGAGAGAGAGTGAGAGAGAGAGAGAGAGAGCACGCCAACACCGCAGTGAACGGTGCCGTCTGAGCGCGCCTACCCTCGTGACTCTAGGGCAGGCAGTGCGGCAGAGGGAAGGCGGTCTATGCCGAGGGCGACGTGTACGATGGCGAGTGGGAGGACGACGACTGGCATGGCGAGGGCAAGTACTCAGAGTCGTCCGGGGCGACCTACGTTGGGCAGTGGGTACGGGGCAAGGCGCGGCAGCGAGGGCATCTGTGTCTGTCGCCCCTTCTGCGACGCGTCTCCGTTCACCTTGCTCCACACATTGACCGCAGGAGCACGGCTCCGGGTTCGCCAAGTGGTCAGACGGCGACTCCTTCCGCGGCGAGTACCAACACGGCAAGCCGCACGGGCAGGGGACGTGGACGCGCGCAGACGGCTCCTCGTTCACCGGGGAGTGGGTCGAGGGCGAGCGAGTCGGGGAGGGCCGGTGCGAACCCCGACGTACTAGGGACGAGAGGCCCGGTCGTATGATGATAGCGCGTATCGTTCCTCCTAGATTCTCGCCCTCCCCCACCCCCGCCAGGTACATGCGGGCCGATGGCACGGTCTACGCGGGGGAGTGGTGGGTCTCGGACAAGGGCGAGCGAGTCGGACGCGGCCGGATCACGTACAATGACGGCTCCTCATACAACGGGCAGTGGCGCGACGACAAGGACGGCCACCCCGAGCATCTTCCCGCTACCGCGGCCCAAAGGGGAGGCAAGCGCGGCAGGGCGGCGGCCGGAGGCGAGGGGTCTGCGGGCGGGCAGAAGCCGAGGCGGCAGACGAGCAGCAGCAGGTCCCGAGCGACCTCCGCGGCAGCGTGAGCCTTCCTGGCCTTAATTCTCTGTTACACTCTGTGTGTCAGTGTGTCTTCCCCAGCCCTCTTCTGTCGACTCACACAACGCTAAAATGTAAAAACGATTATCAAGTAGTTTCGTGTGAATACAGAACTGCTCTATGTCCTCAGCCTCACTCCCCCCCCCCCTTCTTCCTGATCACGACGCACATGCGCCTTACCTCGATCGACTCTGCCTCTGCCGCGAGCGCGGCGGCGCTCTGGACGCTAGCGTCAAACTCCCTCGCCGCGGCACGTGCCCTCCGCTCCCCTATTCGCGGCCCTCCCTCTGCCTCGAGAGCCTCGAGCGCGCTCACTTTTGCGGCGAGCGCGCTCTCGATCGCCGCCCGGTCGCGCCCGTCTCCCGCCCGCTCACGAGCGGCCGTGGCGTGGGCGACCGCCCGCCGCGCGTGCTCGACTTCCGCGACCGCGGCGGCGCGTGCAGCAGAGACGACACGCTCACGCTCGCGATTGACCTCGGCGGAGCGAGGGTAGCTCTCGTTTGCAACGGCGCCGAGCACGGCACCGAAGGCGCTGGGAGCGAAGAAAGCGCCCGGCTGAACGACATCCTCGATGACGTAAACGCCGCCCGGCAGCAGCCTGGGCCAGAGGAGGCGGAGGAGGCGCCACTGGGAGAGGGCCGTGTGGTCGCCGTCGTCGAGGACGATGTGCAGCCGAGGCAGCCTTTTCAAGGGATAACAGGCGTGAAGAGGCGCGGCTCACGGCGTCGTCCCGCACGCTCAGCCGAGGACCGTGCGACGAGCGAGACGAACGCCTCCGACGCGGTGTCCAAC
Source organism: Emiliania huxleyi CCMP1516 (assembly GCF_000372725.1). Lineage (NCBI taxonomy): Eukaryota > Haptophyta > Isochrysidales > Noelaerhabdaceae > Emiliania > Emiliania huxleyi. The sequence goes on along the minus strand of NW_005200138.1, from coordinate 121,029 downwards.
TCGTGAGTCTGCGGCTCGGCAGCGCGGAAGGCGCCCTTCCTGCGCAGCTCCGGGAGGTGCCTACTCGGTCCTCATTCCCATCTCAGTCCCGACTGGGCTCGTCTGCAGGTGCCCGCCCCCTCCACGCCTCCGGAAGCGGGCAAGCGAGCAGTCAATGCCGATGATGCGGGCGGTCGGCCCGAGGTAGTCGGACCACATGGCGAGCGATGCGCCGTACCTGCACATGGCGCGGCGCTGAGAGTGGGGGGAAGGAGGCGGGGAGTGGGCAAGGGTGGGGGGCATCGAGGGTGTACCAGACGCCGATTTCGAGGAGTGTCACGCCCACAAGGGGGCGGAGCGGCTCGAGCAGCGCCGCATAGTGCCTCGTGAAGCCCTGGCCAGCCGAAGTCTTGTCGCCACCGAGGTACTTGTCGCGCCCTGTGGCGGTCTCTTCGATGGTCGCGTAGCGAAGGCCGATCTCGTCCAGCCCGGGCTGGTCGGAGGATGCTGCCGCACCGCCAACCCACCCGCTGGCAGTGTCACCGCCACCACTGTGCCCCGCCGCCGCCGCCTGGATCGATGCCACACAGAGCGCATCACACGCGGCGAGCGCGCGGGCCGAGTGGCGCGTGCCGCCGTCCCGCTGCCGCCTCCTTCGCTCCGCGAGCCACCCCTCCGCCTGCTCACAGCACACAGTATGAACAGCTTCTCTTCAGCCCTCCCTCCGCCCGCAGCCGCCCGCCTCGGCGAGCTCCCTCTCGATGAAAGCGTCGAGGCTCGGCACACGCGGAGCGCTCTGCTGCAGCTCGCCCCGCCGAGAGGGGAGCAGCAGCGCTCCTACAGCCGAGATTCGCCGAGATTCAGCGAGATTTGTCGAGGCTCCTGATGACTGCCGCGAGGGCAGCGGGCGCGCCTAGCGCGGCCCTCATCTCGGCGTACACCGCGTCGCCCTCCGCAGCGCCCAGCGACGAGAGCAGCTGCTGCAGCTGCTGCGGCGGCCAGCGCTCCGCCGCGGGATCGACTTCAGTCGCGTCGTCTTCCGGGCACTCTCCACCCTCCGCCGGCAGCTCGAGCCGGCCTCGCTCGCGCAGCCAGCGCACCGAGAGGAGCGGCCGCAACACGTGCAGGTACTTTTTGCGCACCGGCCCCTCCTCGCCCCGCCGGCTCGCCCCCGCGATGAAGTCGACGTGGTTGCGCTTGGCGTGGTGCAGCCACGACGCGGCGAGGGCGAGCGCGTCGTAGCGCTCGGCCAGCGCGCGCGCGCCAGAGGCGAACGGCTCAGTCGCCGCATACACGATTGGCGAGCGCAGCGCCTCAAACAGGGTCGGGTTGTTGGACGCGAGCATCGAGGAGGCGTGCCGCAGCTCGTAAGCGACCACGTCCACGGCCGTGCAGCCGGCAGTGGCGAAGGAGGCGGACAGCTTCTTGCGCGGCGCCTCGATCGACAGGTACGCGGCGGGCGGAGGCACAAAGACGGCGACCAAATCGTGGTCCGACCGGCTGTGCGACGAGCCGATGACGCGGGAGGACACCTCGGCGCAGAAGAGCAGCGCCACCCCGTGCTCCTCCTCGAGCTGCCGCAAGCACGATGCGACCTCGGCTGAGTCCTCCTCGCCAGCAGGCTCCGCGCCACTGCCCCCTGACGATGACGCCGAGCGCACCGGACGGGCCGGAGGGGGCTCGAGGGCGGCGAGCTGCCGGCGGCGGACGGAGAGCAGCCAGCTCGAGAGCTGGCTGACGTCCGCCTCTGGCGGCAGCGGAGGGCCGCGACCCGCGAGCGATGCGACGAGGCGGCCGACCGCTGCCTCGACCTCGTCCAGCAGGTCGAGCTGCGCGGCGAAGGGAGGGCCGCCGAAGCGGCGCGCGGCGAGGATGCGGTCGCGCTCCTCGCCGCGCGACGCCACGTGCAGCGCCTCGCCCGCGACGAGCCTCTGCGCGTCGTACAGCTTGTGCAGCGCGTGGTAGAGGCACCTGCGAGTGGTTGGCAGCGGCACCTGTGAGTCGTGGGCGAGGCACACGCGAGTAGCGAGCGGCCCCCTCGTGCACTTGTTTACGCCCGCCACCACCGAGTCGCTGCAGGCCTGCGGCGGCGAGCCGGCCTGCGCCAGCAGCCCTCGCGCCCGGTGCAGCCGCTCGCGAATCAGCCCGACGTACTGCCCGACTGTGCGCTGGTTGCGGAAGAGCTCCCGCTGCGCGACGAGCTCCGGCCACGGCCAAGCCGCCCGCAGCGCCGCGCCTTCGGGCAGCCAGAGCAGCTCGACAACCTACTCTCGGACAGCCTCGCGTCATCGCGTGATTCGCGTCGCAGCCCAGCCAGAGCAGCTCGACAACCTACTCTCGGACGGCCTCGGGTCATCTCGCGTGATTCGCGTCGCAGCCCAGCCAGAGCCGCTCGACCACCCTCGGGTTGCCGCGCGTCAGGTGCTCCACGTAGCTAGCGAGCTCGGTGCCGGTGCACTCGAGCTCTCCGGCCTTGTCCGCGCCGAAGGAGGACGAGCCGTGCGACTCGAACTGCGCGCGTGGCGGGCGGAGCCGCAGCGCCTCCCGCGCCGGCGAGAGGTAGAGGATGGTGTAGTCCTCGTCACTCGCGCCCGTGGCGAGGCCGTAGAGGTGCGAGCCGCTCCGCACAGCCAGCACGACGCTGCGCGGCTCGACCGGTCTTCCGAGCCGCTCGAGCAGGTCGGGCACCCCGTCCTTAAACTCAAATCCGGGCGCAGGGGGTTGGGAGGCGCCCGGATGGAGGAGGCTGGCGAGCTCAGCATCGCCGTCGGGGTCGTGCAGAAGCTGGTCGAGCCCGGCCAGCCACTCCTCGAGGAGAGGCAGCCGCGACACCTCGCTCGCGGACGGCGCAGACCGGCTGTGCGTGTCGATGGCGGCGCAGTGCTCTTGCGCCGCGGCGAGCGCGTCAGCGAGCAGGCCCGGCCTCGCGTGCCTCGGCCAGTCGCTAGGCTCGCCGAGGCGCTCGAGGAGAGAGGCGGGCGGGGCGGGACTGCCCGGCGCGAGCCGGTGCCCTTGCCGGAGCAGGGCGACTGCCGTGGCCGCGGCAGCGCGCAGCGCCGGCGGCTCCTCGTCTGCCGCCACTACCGAGCCCGACTGCTTGAGCCGCCCCACCGCCTGGTGCACGCACGCACGCGCAAACAGAGGGCCGGCTAGTGTGTCTTGGTCTGCTTCCGCCGTCAGCCTTTGCCAGCCTGCGTGCTCGAACTCTGGAGCCTGGGCGGCAAAGAGCGCCGAGAGCCATTGCGGGCTTCGCTTGAGGAGGAGCCGTGCGAACTCAGTCGCCTCGACAACCAGCACCGTCCGTCCTGCTGCGAGAACCACCTCTCGCGGTGCTCCGGTGGGCCGCACGCTGCATCCTCCCTGTTTGGCGAAGAGCGCCTCGATAGATGCTGCGTGTCGCGCCGCTGGCGGGTGCCAGACGACAGCCGCGAGAGGATGGTGCTCCGTCCGGCCGAGGAAGAGCAGCGTGCAGCCCGGCAAGCAGCTCACGAAGTCGCGCCACTCTCGGCTCGTGACCTTGAGACGCTGGAGCAGTCCAGGATGGGGCGGGTCCTCGGACAGCATGCGAGTGTGTGCAGGACAGACCTGTCCAGGACCAGGCTCGGGTCTGTGGAGGGCGCGAGTCCTGGCGCGAACAAAAAGAATTTTTAGGCGAAGTGGGGTGCGATCAAAAAGAATGGACGTACGGACACATGTGTAAGAGCGCGCACGAGTGGGTGTGCGAGCAATATCGAAAGACAGTGAGGCCAGGATCGCACACGGCAGGGGTGGCGGGACGGTTGTGGAGCGAAGTGGCAGTAGCCAGCCTCAAGCATCGATGGGATAATAAGATGAGATTACCGGACGAGAACGGGGGGAAGGACAGGCGGGCGACATTTGACGACGTCGGGGATCACAATGTGACGACCAAAACGATCTTGGGGGCCAGGGTGAGACAACAGGTCGGGGTGCCACACGGGGCACACCACAGGCGTATTCTAGAGGGGGAAAAGAAACGGGGAACGAGGGGCCCCGCCACGAGAAGTGCGTTCTGGGGATGCAGAGCGTGCAAGGCGGCTAGGGATGAGGCCACAAAAGGGGCGCGCGAGGCAAGGAGGAGACGCGGGGAACTGGGAGACTGGGACGACTGGAAACAAGAAGACAGTGAGCCACCACAGGCGTCGTTGGCGCACATACTGAGCGGCAGCTGCGCTGGAAATAAGGAAGAGGCGCGTCACTTCATGCGGAAGCTCGACAAACACACAGCGAGGGCGACAGCAAGAATTGAACGGGAGGCGCCGGACTCAAAAGACACCGCCACATTCCTGAGACGCGCGAGGGCAGCCTCCTTAAAGGCAATGGGCTCTAGATTTGGAGCGCTCGCCGAAGAGGAGTACGACAAAATAGCGCCCGTGATTGCCTGCACGCTGCCCGCACTCACGGACTCCATACCCGAAAGAAAGAGAAGGGAGCTCGCGGGAGAGGTGACGAGTGAACTACAGGTAGTGGGGAAGGCAGCCTCGATTGCCATACAGACATGGGTGCGAAACAACGACAAGACCAAGGCAAGGGCAGAGGAACGAGAGAAGAATATAGGGTGGATAAAGCGCCTGTTCACGGCATGGAGGGTGAGCCACACCGAACGTACCGAGCGAAGAGCCGAGCGGAAGGAGGACGGGGAAGATGACTCCGAGGAGGACGAACCAGTGGAAATCCAGTTGTCAGATGTCACGATGCATCCGAAGGGGACCCCAGCGCCGGCATCATCCGTAGAGGCACGAGTGTTCGAAGAGAGAGTGGACCTGAGCAACAACATGACCTGTAGGCAAATGATCGGAGTGGGAGTCAGAAATGTGGTCCTTGCGCGAGGGGAGCTCGATAGACTCGAGGGGCCAGGATACGCCGCGAGGAGGACGGAGTTGCGCCGAAAGGCGAAAGAAGCCGCGAGAACAAGGGACCGGCAGGCGGCGGCGTCGCAGGACGAGGCAGAAGAGAACGACGCGACAGAGGAGGAAGTGACAAGGGAGAGAACGACGAGAGTGGGACGACCGCGAGGTGGCATGAAGGTTGCAGCGAGAATCGGCGAGAGACTGCGAAGAGAGATAGGAAGAGGCAGACTCCCTAGGGTGGGCGACGGCTAGCGCACCACACACCTCTCCTTAAAATCCCTGTGTGGTGGCGGCGTGCCGTCCTCCCATCCCTCCCTTGGGTTGTCTGTTTTCTTTCTTTCTTTTTCAAAAAGAATTTTAGACTAAGTACAACAGGACCTCGCACAACACTACGATACGGTGTCTGTCTACGCGCGCGAGAAGAGAGACCCTGTGCGTGGCACCGCGGTGTCACATCGATGTTGGCTCCGCGCTCTGGTAGCTCTTTTCTTTTGGGTCCTGTGGGCTCCGCGATCCATGCCTTCCGGGACAGGGTGGCCCGCCACAACGACCCCTGGAATTGCGACTCGCCGCTTTCCTCCCGCTGTGATCCTGTGTGAGCTCTGTGTCTTGTGCTCCAACCAAGAGAAAGAAAGAAAGCAGCCGCACTACGAGAGGAGGGCGATGCCGAAAGAAAGGAAGGGCGATGCGTGCTGCAACGGCGTTCGGGAAAAAATTTTCCCCGCTCGTCGAGGCGCCGTAGTTGACGGCAATGTCGTTCCGTCGCTTCACGCCGCCTGACGCGAGATCGACGCGCCGTGGTAGGAGCCAGCTGCTCGGCGGCACACGCCGTCGCACGACGCTGACCATCGCAGCCCTCCTCGCGATCTGCTATACGTTGTTGACGTGGCCAGCCGCCGCCGCGCCTCTGCCCGGCTTGCATCTCGAGCCACGCGCCGCGCAGCTCGAGGAGCGACGATACGCGTGCATACAGGGTCAGTGCAATGTCTGCCGCTTCGGTGCCGGACACCTGCGCGGTCGCGAGGCGCTTGAGTCAGAGAAGTCGCAGCAGCGTGTCAATGGCACCTTCGTCTCTGCGGCGCAGCTTTCGGCAGAGGGCGTGCGCTTCTTGCAGGTCGGTGGCGACTGGTGGAACAAGTGCGGCGACGGCTGGCTCAATGCGGACATGGTCTTCACGCGGCTTCCGAGCGGAGTGGTCTGCGAGGACTGGCGGACGGGGCGGCTCATCATGCGGCTCGTCGCCGGGCAGGGGCTGCCCTTCGCCGACGGCTCCTTCGACGCCGTCTACTCGGAGCACATGTTCGAGCACATCCTGCCGCGGGACGGTAATAGTACGCCACTCCCGAGACACTTTCTGGTCGTTGCCCGCGCCATGGCTGCTGCGCCGGGCCCAGAGCCGCTGCTGCACTTCTCCTTCTCGCAGCCTGTGCACCCTCGAAGCACCTCGCCGCGCCCCCTGTCGTACCTCGCAGGCGCGGCCTTCCTCGCGGAGGCGTACCGCGTGCTGCGCCCGGGCGGCGCTCCTTGCCCTAGATGCGGAACACATTGGCAAGGAGTATCTGAGCAACTCCAGAAGAGGCACACGCGTCATTCAGCCACACTCAACAGCCGCGGTCTTGAGCGGTCGACAGGCATCCTCCGAATCACGACGCCCGACTTGGACAAGTACATGCGGGGCTACGTCAACCGCGAGACCGACCCCTTCCTGCAGGAGCACGCGAGGCGACTGACCACCCACGGACCACCCGCGGAAGGGCTGGGGAGAGAGCCGTCAGCACCCGAGAACCGCCCGAGGTAGGCGCTTCCCACCGATGGGCGGGCTGGGCGAGCCCGCCTCGGCAGCGACGGTCATCAACAACATCTTTCGCAACTACGAGCACCGATGGATCTACGACTTCGACGAGATGCGGCGCGGCCGCCGTCGGCCAGTGCGGGACCCACTGTCGTGGAGCAGTGACTCACATTTCGCGTCCCTGAGTTGGAGTAGGCACGGCTGGGCCTTGTGTGCGGGGCCCTGGCTCGAGCCTCACACCCACGAACCTTCTCGGAGCATTCCTCCTCTAGGCGGGCGGCCGCACTCGCCGGCGTCCCCCCCGCCGCCGTCCGCCGCTCGCGCCGGCTGGGCGACGACCTGCCCGCCTTCTTCCTCGAGGCGATCAAGGCGACCGAGGCGACGGGGACCGCGCGGCATCAGGCGGGCCGCCGCGAGAACCCGACCCGCTGCTGGCTGGAGCAGGAGGTGCGTGAGGGCGAGAGCCTCTACGTCAGCATCGTGAAAATGTGACGCACGGGCGGGCGGGGGGGCGTTGGCTTGGGGTTTGGGCGTCGGCGGGCGGCGCGGCGAGAGGGTATGGGGTGTCGGTTTGTGGGGTGCTCATAGGACACTCACGTTAAGTGCTGTGCGATGTTGTAAGGATCTTGGAGCACTTGGAGTGCAGTTGGTATAGCCTCACATCCAGGGCCGGCCGAGAAGCACTCTTGGAGCCCTTGGACCCCGTGTATCGCGCGCTTGCGGGAGGCGCGCGGAAAAAAAAGAGGAACCTCCTTAGACTTAGTTAGCGCCATCGATCGCCATGGTGAGCGCCGGGCGACGACGACTTACCGCGGCCTCCCGGTCCCCCTGCAAGCGTGGTCCGCGCGCATGGCATACAACAAAACTCACTAAAAAGAAAGAAAACAGACACCACACAGGGATTTTAAGAAGAGGGCAGAGGGGTGTGGTGACCTAGCCGTCGCCCACCCTTGGGCGTCTGCCTCTTCCTATCTCTCTTCGCAGTCCCTCTCCGATTCTCGCTGCAACCTTCATGCCACCTCGCGGTCTTCCCACTCTCGTCGTTCTCCCTCCTGTCGCTTCCTCCTCTGTCGCGTCGTTCTCGTCTGCCTCGTCCTGCGACGCCGCCGCCGCCTGCCGCTCCCTTGCTCTCGCTTCTTCTCTCGCCTTTCGTCACAGCTCTGCCCTCCTCGCGGCATATTTTGGCCCCTCGAGTTTAGAGTTTATCGAGCTCTCCTCGCGCAAGGACGACTCTTCTGACGCCCACCGCGATCATTTGCCGCCAAGTCATATCGTTGTTCAGGTCCACTCTCTCTTCGAACACTTGTACCTCCACCGATGATGTTGGCGCTGGGGTCCCCCTTGAGCACTTGAGCACTTGATAGGGTCGATTCCGCATGGTACGGGACCCCTCGATCGTCTCGCCCTCCCTCACCGGTGTGTTCATTGGGGGGGTCATAACAAACACGGTACAGGATCGAGGTGCACGCTGCTGAGGGACGGGACCCCAGAGGGTAGATCGAGCAGTGTCGTCCCCCCTCTCGTCGTTCTCTCTCTTGTCGCTTCTTCCTCTGTCGCTTCGCTCCCCTCTGCCTCGTTCTGCGACGACGCCGCTGCCTGCCGATCCCTTGCTCTCGCCTCTCGGCGTAACTCTGCCCTCCTCGCGGCGTATCCTGGCCCCTCGAGTTTATCGAGCTCTCCTCGCGCAAGGATGACTCTTCTGACGCCCACTGCGATCATTTGCCGCCAAGTCATATCATTGCTCAGGTCCACTCTCTCTTCGGACACTTGTACCTCCACGACTGATGCTGGCGCTGGGGTCCCCTTCGGGTGCATCGTGACAGCTGAAGGCGGGATTTCCACTGGTTCGTCCTCCTCGAAATCGTCTTCAACGGCTTCCTCCCGTTCGGCTCTACGTTCGGTACGTTCGGCTTGGCTCACCCTCCATGCCGTGAACAGGCGCTTTATCCACCCTATATTCTTCTCTCGTTCCTCTGCCCTTGCCTTGGTCTTGTCGTTGTTTCGCATCCATGTCAGTATGGCGATCGAGGCTGCCTTCCCCACTACCTGTAGTTCTCTCGTCACCTCTCCTGCGAGCCCCCCTCTCTTTCTTTCGGGTATGGAGTCCGTGAGTGCGGGCAGCGTGCAGGCAATCACGGGCGCTAATTTGTCGTACTCCTCTTCGGCGAGCGCTCCGAATCTAGAGCCCATTGCCTTTAAGGAGGCTGCCCTCGCGCGTCTCAGGAATGCGGCTGTGTCTTTTGAGTCAGGCGCCGCCCGTTCGACTCTTGCTGTTGCCCTCGCCGCGTGTTTGTCAAGCTTCCGCATGAAGTAACGCGCCTCTTCCTTATTTCCAGCGCAGTTGCCGCTCAGTATGTGCGCCAACGACGCCTGTGGTGGCTCACTGTCTTCTCGTGTCCAGTCGTCCCAGTCTCTCCGTTCTCTCGCACTCCCCCCGCCCCCCCCCCTCCTCCTCCCTCCCCCCCCCCCGCCCCCCCAAAGGGCCTCGCGCTCACACCCTCACCTCGCCCTACCTTAGGTACCCGACAGCTCCCATCTCCGCTGTCGACAGCATTGGCATCAGCCTTTGCGCGTGCGACGCGGGGGGGGGGTGGGAGGGGTGTGTGTGTGTGTGTGGGGGGGCGTTTGCAATTGCATGGTGCGGTGAGAAGCCCAGCAATCCCCCCCGCGCCCTGGCCGGACAGATCGCACCGGGGTCTAGTGTGGGATCTAGTGTCACTATCGTACGTAGTTCTCGAGATTGGAAAAAGAGAAATGTGAGCCTCGTAATAAGATACGGCCGCTCGGTCCTGGACGCGGCCGCAACATGTCCGCTCCACTCACTGGCCAGCCTTCGACCCCGCCGGAGGGTGAGGCACACGAGGAGGCGCAGCTGGTTCCGCTCGCCGAGTGCTTCGAGCACGGACAGTCGGAGCGCGTCAAGAAGCTCCTCTCAGAAGACGGCCTGCAGCAACTCAAGGAGAAGCTATACGAGATGAAGGCGAAGAAGGTGGTCGACCACAACGAGGCGAGCAGCGTGTTCGCGATCATCCTCGACATCCTGGAGGGCAAGTACAAGCTGCCCGACTTTCAGCGCTGCTGGCAGTGGCCAGCGACGAACGTCATCAAGCTCTTCAACACCATCATCGAGGGCGGCATCCTGCCGGAGCTATGGGTGTGGAGGCCCGACTTGTCCGAGGCGCTCGATGGCGGCGCAGTGTGCCGCGCGCTGCCCGTCTTCATGACCAGCAAGGACGCGTGCGCGCCCCACTATTGTGACGAGCACGACCTCATGGTGCTTGACGGCCAGCAGCGCCTGTGCGCGCTTGCCTATCTCGTTCTGTACGATGGCGCGATTCCCTTCGAGCAGCCCACGGCGGGCAAAGGCCCCATCAAGTTCAAGCCGACGCTGATCGCCTACCACCCGACCGGCGACCCGCGCCAGGTCAACAATCTCAAGTTCAACAAGCAGAAGGTGAAGAACGGGCAGCAGACCGAGCGAGAGATGTTCCCAAACATCCTTAAGGGCCTCAACATCGCCGCTGCAAAGGGCCCAGGGCCCGTGACGAAGCCGATCCTCAAGATCGATGTCGCCTCGCAACTCGCCGACGACGACAAGCAAGAGTGACGCTCGCACCTACGTGTCTGTCGTCCCACCGTAAGGAGCAGGCTCACTCGAACACGATGCTTGTAGGTATGGCTTCATCTCCATCCACGAGTTGCTCATCGACACGATGCTTCGAGATGAGACGCAGGTGCCGGCAGACGAGCTCCGCAGCTTCCTTGAGCTCCGCAAGATCGCGAAGGCGTTTTGGGATTTCAAGCTCACCTTCCGCGAGACCCGCTGCTCCACTGAGGATGCGGCGAAGTACTTCTCCAACATCAACCACCTCGGGGTACCGCTGCCGCAAAAGTCGCTGCAGATGATGCCCGCGTACTGCATCGCCGACCCCGCTACAAAGATCAAGTTCAACCAGATGGTCAAGGTACGTACCTCCGTCACCGCCACCCACCGCCCTTTTACCCCCGCCACCCTAGCCACCACTCTCCAACGCAAGCCCGACCGCCGCCACCCACGCCACCGCCTCCGAGCCCCCACCCCTTCCGCCGCCGCCCCCACTCCCACCACCTCCATCTCCGCCCCCACCATCGCCGCCGCTGCCATCCCCACCCCTGCCGCCGTCGCCTCCTCCACCCTCGCCTCCACCCCCTTCCCCGCCCTCCACCCCCACGTCACCACCTCTTTTTCAGGCGTCGATCGACCAGTTTGCCTACATGCCTCCGCACGTGGCGCGCGCCTTCAGTGACGAAATCGTTGTGCGCGCCCTCAACTACAAGCAGGAGCAGGAGACCGTCGCGCAGCTCAACCTCAACAGCGTCGATTGGTCGGAGCACTCGAAGGTGAACTGCGCCCAGCCGGCCTGGGAGTGGACTCAAGTCCGATGTGTGCGCATTTCCCTTAGGAACGGCTCAAGGCCACCTTCGAGTGGGTGAGCCAGCTTCGCCAGGAGTGGGGCCTTGAGTCCGCACCCGCGGCGATGTCCGCTCAAGATGGCTTTGTTCGCCCCGCCCTGGCCGTGATGATCGTCGCTTTGTACCGCTACGTCCCTGTCAACGGGGACATCGACGACGTCGAGGTGGACGAGGAAGATGCTCGGCTGCGTCGGCTCGGTGTGTACTTCGCCTTGCGCATGCTCTACTTTGCGACGCTGAAGTCGCACGAGAAGGGCACCGGCGTGCAGATCAAGTGGGCCAGCGACATTCTCGACGGCGAGCTCCCGCAGATCAACGTGCTACTTCCCGAAGTCGACGCTGGCCAGGCCATCGACCAGAAGCTCCGGGCGCCCTTCCTCACCATGATCAGCATGCTACGCCACTTCGAGGTTAGACTCCCTGTCGCCTCGCAAAGGCTGCAGCCGAAACTCCCGCCACCCTCTTCCCACAAACCTATAGGCTGCCCCCTCTGCCGCCGCTGCGGCGGCCTCGTCTACTGCCTCGTCGCACATCGTCTTTGATGTGACGCCCGATGATGTCAACTGGCAAAAGCACCACTTCTACCCGAAGGAGATGTGCGAGCAAGGTGTGCCCAGCCCCGTTGATCGCTGCAGACACCGGCCCCGCTGTCTGCTCAGCAGCCACATCTTTTCCCGTAGCGAGCATCGAGAAGGGGATCTACAACTCGCTCTACAACTTCACCTGGCTCGAGCACTCGGTCAATGCCAAGCTCTGCTGCCACCCTGCCATCTATTTGCCCCTGCTCAAGTTTGTGTACGTTGACGGCAACGACAAGGGGACTCTCGAGGCGAAGGAGCCGCCGGCAGCGCCGAGGAAGCGACGACGCACCCCCGCCATTGTGGACTCCACCATCTCATGGGACAACCCGGACATCATCAAGATCCTCAAGGACACGGAGCTCACCCCCGAGAAGTTCCGGGAGTCGTACGTCATCAAACCCGACCCGGCGACGGTGACGAGCTCGAAGCTGGACGAGTGGCTGGAGCAAAACTTCTTCCTGCCGGCAGGGGTCGACGACGACATCTTCGTGGAGCTCAAGGGGCGGCGCAAGCGCGTGATGGACGCAATCGAGAGCGTTGTCGCGGTTGCTGGCTGGGAGGCGTCGTCGGTGCACTTCACTGCCGGCCGTTGAGGGCCAAACGCCGCCTTCGCCGTGTCGGCGGGCGCGCGGTCCGCGGACCGATGGGGCTGGGCCACACTCTGAGCTTTTGCCGGACTTCTCTGGCCCGCTTACTTACCGCCGCTTGTGTGGACCTACCGCGGGTTGCTTGGTCGGGTGCCTTCCGCTCACACCTTACGCTGAGCTGCTAGAGAGCCCGGGCCCTGCTCGAGGCTGAGCCCCTTGACGCTTGCCCTATCTATGTGTACAGAGCCACAAAGGTCGCTAGAGCTCTCCACTGTGTACACGGCTCTATCTCCGCGGACCGTGCCGTCGTCCGCGTTTTACCATACGTCAGTCCTGTAAAGTACGCATTGTACTCCAACCCGACTCTCTCCACTCTGTAGAAGACTCTCCGCCCGTGTACACACACACACACTACTTTGCCTCGAGCCGTAGCCTCGGCACGATGTTCATCGACTGCAGCTCCTGGAAGAGGAGCTTGCAGGCGTACGGGATCTCTAGCTGCTGCAGGTGGTCGCGCGAGCGGCACGGCTGGCACCACTGCGGCCGCGCTATCAAGCCGCACTTTGAGCAGACGTGCACGCGGAAGCCGTCCGACGAGGTCATCAGCCGCTCGTTGAGCAGCATCGACGCGCCGTACCCGATGAGGCAGTCACGCTCCATCTCTCCCAGCCGCAGGCCGCCCTCGCGCGAGCGCCCCTCGGTCGGCTGGCGCGTGAGCACCTGCCTCGGGCCGCGCGCGCGCGCGTGCATCTTGTCGATGACCATGTGCTTGAGCTTCTGGTAGTAGATGGGCCCGCAAAAGATGTATGCCGAGAGCGGCTCGCCGCTCAGCCCCGAGGTCATAAAGTCCTTACCGAGGTAGTGGAAGCTGTGCCGCACGAGCACCTTTGAGCACGAGTCGACCGAGTCGCCGCCAAAGGCGGTGCCGAACCGGATCTGCCCGTCGAGCACGCCCGCCTTGCCCGCGAGCTCGATCATCTTGCCGACGGTCATGCGCGACGGGAATCCGTGCGGGTTCATGATGATGTCGGGGCAGATGCCGTGGTCGCTGAACGGCATGTCCTCCTGCGCCACCACGCGCCCGACGACGCCCTTCTGCCCGTGGCGCGACGAGAACTTGTCGCCGAGCTCCGGCCGGCGCGTCGAGCGGATGCGCAGCTTGATCAGGTGCGTGTCGTTCTTGTTGCCGGAGAGCATCACCTTGTCGACGTAGGTGTGGTCGTGGCCGTGCGGGCCCTTGTACGTGAGCGGCGTCGGCCGGTACGCGGCGGGCGGCAGGACCTCCCCGCCGGGCTGGTCCTCGCGCGTGTTGTTTGGCGTCACCTTGTCAACTTCCTTGTTGACCTACGGGGAGGCGCAGCGATTCTCCTCCTTGCCTCGCGCGCCTCTTTTGTGGCCTCATCCCTAGCCGCCTTGCACGCTCTGCATCCCCAGGACGCACTTCTCGTGGCGGGGCCCCTCATTCCCCGTTTCGTTTCCCCCCCTAGAATACGCCTGTGGTGCGCCCCGTGTGGCACCCCGACCTGTTGTCTCACCCTGGCTCCCAAGATCGTTTTGGTCGTAACAAAACTCACTGGCACTAACACCGCAAAGAGTCCGCCGAAGGAAATCTTTTACTCGTTCAGCGGAGAGAGATATTTTTGTTTTGTTCAGCGGTGTGGTGCTAGCCGTCGCCCACCCTAACCCTTGGTCGTCTGCCTCTTCCTATCTCCCTTCGCAGTCCCTCGCCGATTCTCGCTGCAAGCACCAAGCTTCTTCGAACTTTGGATTTTTTTTTTGAGCTAGTCGTCCCGGACTTTTACGCGTTCTGGTCGGCGCCGCGAGAGGCGCTCTGTGGTCACCGCATTCCTGTCCCACGAGTGGATGTGCCCTTCACCGACGCTAGCCTTGACGCTCTGCCTCCTACTTTCTGGCAGCCACGCTCTCGGACCGCGCGTCATCTCGCAGGAGGAGATCCTCACGGTGGTGGACGACTGGCTGTACGCCGTCGACGAGGACGAGGACGGCTCTGTGAGTGAGGCCGAGGCGCCGGCGCTGCTCGACCTTCTCAAGCAGGGCTCCTCCGCCATGGGCGCGGAGAACTTTGGCGTCGACGTCCTGATGCGCATGGCGGACGGCGATGGCGACAAAGTCGCGAGCAGAGCGGAGCTGATAGATTTCCTGAAGCGGATGAAGGCGACACGCTGCAGCCAGTCCCCCCCGCACGATCGCCGTCGCGTGAGCAGCACACCGCCACCCCGCGCAGGATTTTGACGGCGGACACCTCAAGAGGGAGCAGGCCAACAAGCCGCCGCGCGACGCGCCAGAGGCGCCCGCAAGCCCGGATCCTCGCCACCCTCCAGCCCTCTCACGAAAGAGTCCCCTCTCTCCGTGTAGGCCCCCACCTATGGCGAGTCGCACGAGGAGCGGATGCGCGTCAAGCGAAAGCGAAAAAAGGCGAACAGTAAGACGCGGCGCGGTGCAGCCAAGGATGAGGTGTGAGCGGTGAGATCGTTGTCAGTAAGCGTGGCGCGTCAGTGGCAGCGTGAGCCGTGACTAGTGTGTCACACGTGGAGGAAGGGCGTGAGCGTGGTGACGCACAAACGTTCTTCTTTTCAGGCATCAAGCATTTTTTTATGCTGAAGGGAGTATCTAAATGTGTGCTGGCGCGCGCGGGCGCGCGCGCGCGTGACCCACACTGGAGAGAGTGCGTCTACCGCGCTGCCCACACTCGAGCGCCCCACACGCACCACAACGAGTGTGGCTCCACACCCGCAACATGTCAAGACCCCACATCGAGGACGCTCTCGTCCTCGTCCTCGTCCTCGTCCTCGTCCTCGTCCTCGTCCGCCTCGGCGCACACTCTGCCGTCCGACAGGTTCTCCTCCGAGAAGAAGGCCTACGACTCGCCACCGGACCTCTGAAGCGGCGCCGCCCGGCCCTCGAAGCAGCAAGGCCGACGCTGCGCTAGCGGGCCTCCCCCTCCGCCTCTGCGCTCGCGCCGGCGGCGGCGGTGCGCGGCGTTCGCACCTTGCAGCGAGAGCCGAGATGAGCCGAGAGGAGCCGAGATGAGCTGAGATGAGCCGAGATGAGCCGAGATGAGCCGAGATCCCGGCGGCGGCACGAGAGGCGCGTCACTAGACCCGAGAGAGTCCGAGACTGTCCGAGACTCCGAGAGACTCCGAGAGAGTCTGAGTGAGTCCGAGATGGTCCGAGATCGTGCGAGACTCGGCACCTCGCGCGCGCGCTGCACCCCCTCGTTGCGCCTCATGCACGCGTTGACAGACGTGGCGCTGAGAGGCTCGGACCCGCCTGGTGGCGCCGGTGAGGGCGAGGGGTGAGGCGTGAGGGTGAGGGTGCGGGTGCGGGTGAGGGTGAGGGTGAGGGTGAGGGTGAGGGTGAGGGTGAGGGTGAGGGTGAGGGCGAGGGTGAGGGTGAGGGTGAGGGCGAGGGTGAGGGGTGAGGGCGAGGGTGAGGGTTGGGAGCAGGGTCGGGGCGAGGGATCGGGACAGGTATCCGCCTGTGATGCCGACCGCGGCGGCGCCGCACGCGCAACCGTACACCAGCCCGCGCTGCACGTCTCGCGACCCGCACCAGCCGAAGAGGAAGCCGGCGGCGAAGGCGTCGCCGCAGCCGGTCGTGTCCTTGACCGCCCTCTCCTGCGCCCGAGACGCGCCCGAGATAGAGCCGAGATACACCCGAGATACACCCGAGATACACCCGAGATACACCCGAGCTGAAGGGGCGGCCGAGCCCTCGGTGGCCTCGCGCCTGGTTTGGCTGGAACCACCACTGTTGCTCCGTCGCGGCCACCGCGCCGTCCGGTCCCAGCGTCACCACGACGAGTGGCGCGCCGCGCGCGTGCAAGCGCCGCACCGCCTCCGAGATCTCGTACCTACACAGTCTCCCACTACTCTCCCACAATCTCCCACAATCTCCCCCTCCGAGATCTCGTACCTACACGCACAACTCTCCTCCTCCTCGTCCGCCTCGCCCCTTCCCCACTGGCGCGCCGCCAGCCCCGCTCGCGCACCATGTCGCGCGTCGGCCGGCGATGGCGACGCCGGCGATGGAGGCGGCCTCGCGCTGGTTGCAGAGCAGCACGTCTGTGTGCGGGAGCAGCTCGAGGAGTCCCCCCTCCCAGGCGCCTGCGGTCAGCGAGATGAGCCGAAGTGAGCCGAGCCGAGCCGAGGTGAGCCGAGAGCAGACCAGCTCGAGGGGCCCACCCTTTCTCCCACCACGAATCTCCCACAACCTCCCACGAATCTCCCACAATCTGCCCACTCGCCTGTCGCGTCCGTCTGAGGCACAATCGAGACGGTCGCACCGCGCTCCGCCTTGGCTCGCGCCATCAGCCGAGGCACCTGCAGGGAAGGGTCCGAGAGGTGAGAGGCCCTGCCCCACAGCCGCCCCTTCCACGCCGCCGGCCGCGGCACCGCCGGCTGCAGCCCGGAGCAGTCGTAGTAAGCCGAGAAGTGGAGGTGGCTGGTGCCTGGGGAGAGATGGGGAGAGATGGGGAGAGAAGGTCAGGGCCGAGAAGTGGAGGTGGCGGGTGGCTGGGGCGTGGCGGGAGAGAGGGTCCGAGGAGGCGCCAGAGAGGGCGCGCGCGAGGGCTCCGACAAGAGGGGGCGTGAGGCCTGGGGCGAGCAGTCGGCCCACGTCCAGGTCCGCCTCGCTCAAGTCTGCGACGGATCCTTTGAAGGAGACAAAGGCGCGGTCGCGGCTGCGGCGGGCGAGGGGGGAGAGGCGTCAGGCGTCGGCTCGAGAGGAGGGCTCCTCGAGAGAGAAGAGAAGAGAGAAGAGAGGGAGGGCTTCACGGCGGGGTGGCGAAGAGATTCGCCGCCGTCTGTGCCGAGTGCCTCTCTGCGACGGGGGTCTCTCTGCGGCGGCGTCGCGCCGTCCCGACAAGCAGATGCAGACGCCCTGCCCGCCCTCGCGGCGCGCAGAGAGGGTCACCCCGGCCTCGCGGGTCTTGGCGGCGACGAGCTCGCCTGCGGGCGTGCGGTGGCGTCAGTGGAAGGGAGTCGTGCTCGCCAGTGGCTGTGGAGCTGCCAGGCGTCGTAGAGAGAGGGAGATTGATGGGCAGAGAGAGGGAGGCGGGCGGGCGGGTGGCGGCGCGGGTCGAGGCGGCGCGGGTCGAGGCGGCGCGGGAGGCGGCGTCTGCGGCGGTGACGCTGGTGGCGTGGGCACGGGTGGTCTTGGGCTGGTGGCGCTCGCCGTAGAGATCGGACCCCACCCGGGAGTGGAGCACGCAGCGGCGGAACGGCCGCGGCTGGTCGCGCTGCCGGCGAGTGCGGCAGAGAGCCGAGAGCTGCACCGCCGTGTTGAGTGCGGAGCCGCCCGCAACGGTCTCGATCGGGCTCCGGATCGCCGTGTCTCCGTCCCACTGCGGGAGCTCGTCGATTTTGGCGATGATGTCGAGGTACGCGTCGCCGACGACCTGCACGGTCGAGGGAGAGCCGAGGCCGAGCAGGGACGTCGCTAGCGCGCGGAACGGTGCGAAGCTGAGCAGCATGCGGTGCTGAGGTGCTGAGGTGTGAGCCAGGCGTGAGTCGAGCTCCAAGGCTGGCCGACTCTCCGAGCGGCGAGGCTCGACGCTCGCTAGCTCCAAGGTTGGCCGACTCTCCGAGCGGCGAGGCTCGACGCGCCTGCTGTCGGCGACAGCATGAAAAAGAATTAATGAATTTCGAATCTTTTTGTGTGTGACACGACGTGTGGTGGCGGCGTGCCGTCCTCCCATCCCTCCCTTGGGTTGTCTGTTTTCTTTCTTTCTTTTGTGACACGACGTTTGGGTTGTCTGTTTTCTTTTTGTGTGTGACAGTCCCGGCTTCTAACCCTATAAGTCCCACCGCCACCAGTTTCCGACCGTCCCACCGATTCGGTCGTTTGCACCACCAGCTCCGCCCAATGGCCAAGCGACGGCTCAACCCGGACGAGATTCGAGCAGCCGTGGAGGCGGGACCGCCCCCCCACTCAGTCAACTACGAGACCGACAAAAAATGGCATGCCGAGCAGAATCGCTGGCTCGCCAAATGGACCGAACGCCGGCTCCCCCCCGACAGCGGCGACAGCGGGAGCAGCCGGCGGGACCAGTGGCGCGATCGAAAGCAGCAGCATGCACGGCTGCTGCGGGCGGCGGAGAAGGAGCCATCTGCCTCCCTGAAGCGCCAGCGCAAGGCCGCAGCGACACCTGCCGTGACACATAGCGACCGTGTGCACGCTGGCCCGCCACGGCTCAAGAGGCCAAAGCCGCCGCCGGAAGGTGGCGACCAGCAGGCGTACGAGCTCGCCATGGGCATGTATGGTATTGCTCGCGACACCAGGCGCAAGATGTCGAGGCGGACCAAGAGCGAAGACGCCGAGCGCAAGAGGGATGCGCGAGCGATCACGGCGATGATGGCAAGTGCGAGCATTGGTTCGGCGACTACACAGAGCGCCGCTGCTGGAGCTGCCGGCACCACCTCCAGCCAGATGGTTCCTGAAGCAGGCATGCCGGGGGTGGCTTTGCCTCCCATCCCTCCCCGCCCCACCCACCATCACCACACAAGGCTTCCCCGTGGTAGGGCCGCAGGCAGTCAAGGCCGCCAAGGAGCGAATGGAGAGGGAGCGCGAGCGGTCGCAGCGGCGGCGTGACGTGGCCAAGCTCACGGTGACAAGCTATTATGAGGAGCGCATGCGGATTCGGCGGCTCGATGAGCAGGTGGCGCTGCTCAAGGCCGTCGATGAGGCGCTGCGAGATTCTGACTATTGGCGGACCACTGGCTTCTTTAGCAGCGTGCGAGGGGATAACTACTATGACCATTGGCTGTGCCTCGCAATCAAGGAGTGGGCCGCTTCGCATGAGCCAGATGGCTCCCAGCAGTGGGAAAGCGCACTGATGGCGGTGGCGGTCGAGTCCGCTACACGACGCGGCTGTGGGACTGGAGCATCAGCCACCGGGTTTCGGCGCATCGGTGCACTGGCCACGCTGCGGTGGCTGCTGCCCAGCCTGAGCTTCAAGCCCATACCCGGCTCACTTGACCCTGACCCTGTCTTGGGCGTGCAGCAACGCGCTGCAGCAGGCTACTGCGTGTGCGGGTGCGTCCTGGAGCCTTTTGAGCCGCTCTCTCAGGAGGATCTCGCGCTTGGCGGCCCACCCACGGACGAGTGCAACACACCCGCCAGCGGACTGGTGCCCTTTTGCAGAGTGCACGGCCGGCGTAAACGTTACAGGCTGCCGGATAGATTGATCCAGAAGATGCAAGAGTACAATGTGGCACGGCAAAGACGGCAAGACCTGAGCATGTTTGGTGTGTTGCCGCAATTTTAACGAAGGCCTTTTCTTTGTGCAAAATTCCCGTAGAAAAATTCTTTTTACGAGGACGGGCGGATCGCTCCGTCGTCGGATCCGGATTGCGATTGCCCCTCGCTTGGCGGTGCAAAATGAAGAAGGGCGATGGCGCGGGCCGTAGCCAGGGCGAGGACGCGGCAGGAGAGGCAACCTGGCCTCCAAGCGGTGGCAGATCAGCGGGTCAGATCGCAAGAGAGGCGCACGCTTCTGCGGCCGAGGCTGCAGGGAGGCAGCAGATCGGAGAATCCTCGGAGCCGCAGCAGATTGCAGACCCTGAGCCTGGACTCGCCGAGCTTGATGCCTTGATGAACTCGATGACGAGGCAAGAAGAGATGGCGTTTCAGGCATGGCGCGAGCAGCGCGGTCCTGCGATGTACGGCAGCATGCACGTCCCCACGGAGGTTGGCTTGGTGGCTGCCTGGCGCGCAGAGCAGCGGCTGTCGTCCCCTGCGCCATCACTTCCGCAGCAGCAAGCTGACACTGCCTCCCAGCACCAAGCCGCACAAGTCGTTCTCGAAAGCTTGGACATCCTGGTGCGCGGCGACTTTCTTTCGTGGCTCCAAGATTACCGCAATGTGGGTGACCCACTCGACGAGCCTCACTTGGAAGATCTGCTTTGCATTTGGCGCAACTCCGATGAGTATGAAGACACAAAGAACACCCGCATCGCCGAGACATGCCATTGCCCGCGCGACCGCGAAAAAATGCGCTCACTGCCTTATGCAGAGCTCAAGCGACGTGTCGAGGATGGCATGCTGGGTCAGCCAGGTGAGAGCCAAGCTGTCTACGATGCCCGAGTGCGCACCGATCGACTGGCACGCGGTGTAGAGCTCGGCGAGTACTTCACCAACCCCTCCGCCTTTAGCGGCACGCACCTTCCCTACTGCACGTGCACATACGACGGTGAAGTGGCCACGCCCGCAATTCCGGGACTGACGTGTGACGCAGATGGCAGCATCTCAGCTGCAGACCTACTGGGCGATCTGATAAACTATGGATCTCGCGCGGGAGAGTGGCAGCCAAGCGGTGGCGACCACGTGCCTGAGGACTGGGTTGGAGATGGCACGTTGGATAGCAATCGCGATGGAGATTATCTTGGCATGCCATACCTCACCAGCTTCTGCACGGCGTGCAAACGAATCCGTTCTGATGAGCCTTTCCTTTCGCATGTGGCCAGAGACCCTGACCTGCGAGTTTGCATGTGCATGAAAGTCTCAACCACAGTGAGCGTGAGGCTGTGCGTGGCTGTCGGAGACTCCGTGCGGCTGCGCGATGCGCTTTGCCAGCACTGTCGAAAGTCGGATCCGGTGGAGGATCAGTGAGTTACCCGCTTACGTGAAGAAACACAACGGCTCCCCCCCAGAGAAAAGGCAACACGCCGCAGGTCCACACTAGTAGGGACAAATTCTTTTTGTGGGGTTGGACAGCCGCACAGCGAAGCTGTCCTCGAGCCCGCCAAGCCTCGCTCTCGCCGCATGTACCCCTACCAGCTGGACGCTGCGAGACGCGGCCTCGAGCGTGAGCTACCGCGGCTCAAAGTCAACGAGCTGAAGGAGATGTGTCTCCGCCTGGGCCTCGCGAGGTCAGGCCGAAAGGCCGAGCTGATCCAGCGTGTCCAGGACCACTACCTCAACCCAAGCTCGTCGTTGGTTGTGCGTCAAATCATCCGGTCGCTGCTACACACGCCCGCCGCCCTCGACTGCATCGAGCCCGGTGCCAGGCCCGGTTACCTCGCTGCGCAGCAGCCGCGCGCAGCCGCCAACTTCCGCGCCGTCGACCCTGGCCAGTCGTCACAATCTTCGTCGTCGTCCTCGTCGACTTGCGCCGCCGGCGGGAGCAGCTTCGCCTCGTCCTCCGCCGCCGCCTCCTCCTCCGCGCAGGGCCCTGGCGGTGGCCTCAGCCCGGTGACTTCAGCCGCCGGCGGCTCCGGCGCCGGAGGGCGGGCCTCCATGCCGCAGCGGACGCATGCGGGCGGGCATCAGCTGCAGGCAGGCACGAGCGCACAGGAACGAGCGCACGAGCGCACGAGCCAGCTTCTGAAGGGGCAGCTCGCGGCGGCGGAAGCTCGGCAGCTCGCGGCGTCGGCAGGTGCCAGACCGCCCCGCCTCCCCTCCTCCCCGCATCCCACCCCCGCACACCCTCTCTGCTGCACCCGCCGCGCTGTGAGCTGTGGTGACTCCCCTCCTGTCCTCGGGGCCCACCGCCCCTCCCCCCTCCCTCTCGCACGCCCCCGCCTGCCGCACGCGCCTGCTCCTCGCCCCCTCCCCACCTCCCACCCGCACGCCACACCCGCACCACTCCTCCCCCCGCCCTCCCCCGCCTTGCCCCGCCACCCCCGCCTTGCCCCGCCTCCCCCGCAGCCACCTCTCCCCCGTAGCCACATCTCCACACCCGCCCCCCTCCTCCACGCCGCACCCCCCTCCCCTCCTCTGATT